>NC_138244.1:2297666-2572666 GCF_964197995.2 Scardinius erythrophthalmus
AGGCTAATTAATTTATTTTCCAGTATCCAAATATGATACTAAATAGCACAGGGAAATGGGCTTCTATCTGTGACGTGCTGTCTTTGCATTTGAACATTGCACATTTTAAACAGGACACGCATTAGAATAAATGTTAGCCAATACAAACATATTTATAGAAAACAGTTGACGATGAATAGACAGGAGTCCAATAATAGCATATCCATCCAATAATAGCATAACGAATCACTTATTCTAAAAATAATATAAAGTATAAGTTCCGAATCCGACATATAATGAAATGAGGGCTGTGTTAACAGTAAACGTCCGTCATTTAACGAATTTTAAAAGCAGGGATGGATAATACAAAATTCTTTTGCTGTGGTTCTTGTGTCCGTTAGCTGTTATCACATGATCTCAAACTCTACAGTCTGTAGGACAAAGTCCAAAACAAAGTTTGTTTGGTATCAGTCCATCTAGATTTGTTCATGTTTTCAGTTCAGATTTCTCAGTCATGTTTTATTGCTCATGTCATGTGATCTCTCCCTGTTTTTCATTGGTTTGGCTTTGTGTAATTTAATGCTTTGTTCAAATGGAGTTGTTCAGAACTGGACAGACACTTAACATCCATATTTCCTCAATCTGTTAGGTCAGAAATTAAGGTTTTCTTTTAGATTTAGATGCAATCTGAACCCAGTATTTTATAACTGATAACTGGTGCCTAACCTAACCCTAACCCAGGCTAAAACTAGGAACAGGAACTACACAAGCTTCCTCCCGGGTTAGTGACATCACCAACCCTACAATTTACATAAACCCGCCTCTCATCAAAGGGCTCTATATGGCTCTGCTGAGAACAAGCTCTCGAAGCTCCGCCCCCTGCGCCGGGAGCAGCAGCTCATTTGCATTTAAAGAGTCCACACAAAAAGGGACAACTTTAACATGCTATAACAATATCTGTGGGATATTTTGAGCTAAACCTTCAAATACACACCTTTAAGATTATAAACTTTATACATTAAACATATACATTTTAAACACTGCAATAACACACTTCAACTATACAGTCTCACTTAATCATCACGAAGTGTGATATCGTTCAAATTTACTACCATATAACTCACTATCATATTCTCTTCTGATTTCAGCCTCTAAATATAAAATATTTCATGATACAAATTAATTTATAATAAACACCTCTTGGAAATATGAAGGGAAAGTTCCTCTTATTGATATCGACCCATCAGTGCATGTTATTATAGAGAAGCACAATGTTTGTCTTCATAATCTTTCATCATAAAGTAATAACTAACTAGAAACAACTTTTCTTTTGAGTCTGTATTGCATAAAAACTTTTGATGCATCGGTCTAATTTAACCATTCTTCATTTATTAATATCTACAGATTTGTATGCATGAATTGTGCATTTCCAGTTCTCAAAACAGTTAATAACAACAACAAAAAAAACTTTATACAAAATACATCATGCTCTTCTTCGATAACCTAACAAACAATTAATTGTCTGTGGCTGTGTTTGTGCGCACGGGAAATATGCTGCGCATAACAATAGAAAACAAGGAGAAACGCGCAGTCACGTGCTCAAACAATCAACAGGTGCGTTCCATTTGACCATAAGTGGACTGCGAAGTGGACTTCACAGGGTTTTCCGCCATCTTAAGTTAGATTCTAATCCGAAGGGAGCGAACATGTTCAGTTCGAAGGGCACTGCGCACGGCATAGGGAATAAGGGAACATCGATACATCACTTCACAGGAAGTGGAGAGCGATGTAGCCGCACTGGGTACATTAGAATTAGCTCAAATGATCTATAGGGAATTTTAATAATTAATCATGAATATGATTAATATTTTGCATATTACAGTTACATTAAAATTATTCGAAGCTGAAAATAGATCGATTGTATATGAATGATTACCACAACGGGTTATGGTTCGTCATTAATACATCAATAGTTCTATTTCAGATCGAGTTTATTAGATAACTTTAATGGAATTAATGTAGTTATCAAACAATCGGTTTGTCCAGCAAACATTGTAAGATTAACTTATCAACTCTCAATAAAGTTATCACTTCTTATAATTCAAGGAAAGCTATTTTCTGGCCATGAAAACAACTTTCCGATTCTTATAAAATTTAGGTTACTGAAAAGTAACAAATCAGCTTTGTAGCTTAAGATCAACAAATCATTGACTTTGTAATTATGAGCATTTAAGACAGATGCAATCAAGGATATATGGAATTTTAATAATTGGACTAATACATCGAACTACAATTCACACAGAATATATGTATGTATATACAGAACACGTAAACAAAAACAAAACTAAACAAATAACAGATGATGAGAGAGAGAGAGAGAGAGAGAGAGAGAGAGAGAGAGAGAGATCGGAAAGTGAGAGAGACGAGATCGGAAGTGAAAGCAAAAGATCATCTGAAATGATCACAGTAGACTAAATCACAGACAGTAACCTTTTGAGAGAGACAACAAGAAATCACATCAATCAAATAAAAAATCAAAATACTTGCATATGGTTCTCTTTGTATTTGCTGAGGAAGAACTCTTTTAGAGCTGGGCATGTTTCATCGTGTCTCTGGGGCGAGCAGACTAGCGCGAAGTTTAAGGTTCACCGAACGTGAAATTTCAAAGAAGTAATTCAGACTAAGTTCATTTTCCCTCGTGGGTGGAAATGGACACAGGAGAATAGGAAAAACAAAAGACTAAAAGAAAAGAAAGAAGATGAGAAGCAGGCCGAAGCCGGTCCGGACTTGGGTTTCCAAAGGAGAGCGTTTCCGAAAGGGAGAGGGCGAGAAACATGCAAGTTCCGTCTTTTGAGGGAATCCCGTCCCCGCCCCTTTTTATCGGACGGACAAATCATCTGTCGAGATTTTGCGAGCGGGAAGATCCCTTTGTTTGTTTGGAACAGCCTCCTGACTCGAGTTACAGTGGTGTTTGACTTAAGCCTTTCGGCTCCAGAAATATGAAATGTGTAAAACAATGTACATTACTGCATTCTGCTATCGGAATTCGACTCCATTAGATTGAGAGAATTACAGAGATATCAAACACATCACATGAAGGTTATGGAAATGCAAAGTTACAGGAGATATGCCGAATTACACACATTTAAAGTTTTGATTAACACACGATAACATCGTAGACACCCCAATATGACATGGTCATATCAAAGGCACCACAGAAATATATCATAAACATTTTGGTAATGTCTTATGTGGGTAAGTCAATGGAAAGTCTGTGTGTGTGTGTGGTGCGTTTGGGACGTGACTCGCTTGGAATGTCTGCTCTCCTGGGTCATAAAGTTTTATGGTCTGAGGTAGGGTTACAAAATTACACTCAAATGCACGATTATAGGCATTTTTCGTTTGATTAACACACAATAAAATTGTAGATACTTCCAGTGTGACATGTGAAGGCATCTAAGCACAAAAGGGAATACATTTAAATATATTTATAGGTACTTTTCTCTGAAAAGTTCCATGGATGGTATTTGTGTGTGTGTGTGTGTGTGTGTGTTAATGTGTGTGTGTGGAGTCACATAGAAAGTTTCGTTATCTCTTTGGTGCAGAGAGAGGAAGGGGGTTTGGAATGCAGAACTTTGCAAAGTTAAGGGAATGTGCTGACTGGTTATCCTCCAAGGTGCAATAAAGTGTCGCGAAAGACCATTTGTCGCAGCTAGCTGGAGCCAACACAACTGATTTGCCTTTGGGGGTTCAGAGTGTGACAGCAAGAAGGAATGTGCATTTGTGTTCTGATTCAAGAGCCATGATTCATTAATTCAGAACCAAATGAAATGAATGATCTGCTCATCCGCTACAGCGATGATCACCCAACCAGTGTTGCCAACTATTTTCAAAGGATAGTAGCTAATGCCTCCCCTAAAAGTCGCTAAATGTCACTAGATGACGTCATACGTCAATTAGCATATTCATGACGTCATCGCGGCGTACTTGCGTTCTGCCTGCCTAATATTTTTTCTCATTAAAATCATGCTCACATACTGTATTTTAATATAATATAATATAATATAATATAATATAATTTAATATAATATAGCCGAATGTCCAATAAATGCTTGTCAGACAATAGAACGAGTAGCTATAGCCCTTTTCAGAATGTTTGTAAACAATAGTAACTTCTGGGTGGCAGAACGCGAGCAGCTTCCACTGACTAACTGAAGAGATCCAGCCGGCGACTGCAACAGTAACATAGTTAAAAACATTGTTGTTGATCAAAGTTGAAACGATGATGAAAACGTGTTGTGTTTGGGGTTGCGCTGCCAGATATACAGCAAAAGGTGTAACGTTAGGGGTTTCATCGATTTCCTGTGGGTGAGGAGGTTATACATAGATTTCCGATGACGTCACATTTCTCCTGCAACTCCATACGGCGCCATCTTGTGTGTCAAGTGGGTCAAGCGTTTGTGTTACGGAGCATGATAATATCCTGAATCGGCATTATTCTGAACATGAAAATCATACGATTATTCTCCGTTTGGCTGGAGTTAATGTTCAGTGCTGCTCTTGTGAACATTTAGAGGTTTTGTGCTCTGGAGATGTGACACTTTATCTAATCATTTCCGAGATGGGCTAGCTAAATGCGCTAGCTCTCATCGGCTGTCAAATCGCTGTACCCAGACGGCTACTATCGACACAGCCCTTGAGAGGTGTTGGCTGGGCAGAAGCACACTCTGACGATTGTCCACCTTCATCACTTTCTCTGTGGCCACATCAGCTGGTCGAGGCAGAGGCTAACGTTACACCTGGAGCACATCGCTCCGTGCCTCTGCTCTCCATCTCTCTCCTACACTAAATGAGTTCGGAGCGTTGTGTTGTTGTTGTTGTTTTTTTACCCAGATGGTGTTGTCTTGACACGGAGTCTAAATGTACCGTATAATAAGGGCTGTGCAGATATCAGCCGCCTGGCTACAGCAATGTGAACCGTCAATACAGGGCTCCAGACTAACTTTTCCACGAGGGAGAGAGAGCAAGACAGCGCTTAGTTTGGAGACGGTGAAGTCTTGTTTACACGTTCGCCTGGCTCCGAAGAGAGAGAGAGAGAGTGCGCGCGACCGTCTCTCTCTCTCTCTGCTCGTTCTTTCAGTTAAACATGTGCCCAGTTCATCTACATTACTCACCGATCAAATAAGACTTTGGCGGGCGCTAAAACAAGTTCAATGCAGGAGAATTCATGCGTGAATTTAACTTAGTACATGACCATGCACTCGCACAAATGCGACCACATACAATTTTAACTCGCACATTCTAACAAAATAATTGTATGCTTCCAGAGACTTTCTTCCTCTTAATTCGTCACGCACTAACGGTGTGGATGAGATACTTGGCAATGTCCATTTCCTGAATATCGGGGTACGCCGCAGGATTAGCCTACATAACCAGTCCTCTTTCGACATTGTGTAAGGATCCTTTCCATCGATAACTCAATTTCTCATTATATCTTGCCTTGCAAACATCGTCTAATGTGTTCCTGTAAATAACCTTCCCCTTGTTGCCAAGTTTGGAGGAATTTGTCATCGTTATCTCAACACAAAAGAGTCAAAAATACTTTATATTAACTGGCTTTCTATTAATGCAGCACAGTGAATGAGCCATGTCTCCCAGTGGCTTACTGACAGCTTTGACACACAACATGGCGGCGCGCCGCAGAGGATAATGGGTAATTCGAGAAACGGAAACCCATCTATAGGGAGTGGACGTCGTGTCGTCGTCAAAAGTAGGAAATCTTAACGATCCCCTAAATTATATGATTCATCCAACGTTTACATTTCTGCTGCCAACCCTGCTTGCCCTTCAGCTCTGCTTAGTGTTTTCTCAAAACGGTCCATCTACAAAATCGGGCACGGGTTTTGCTCAAATGGGTGAAAAATATCCAACCGTGTCGGATACGGGTGCAGGTCGGGTCGGACACGGGGGAAACACGGGTTTAAAACAATCACATGCAAACGTAAAAATAATGCATAGCCTATTTTTAGGAACACATCTACACAAATATGCCTTTATTTCAAGTTAATAAAATAATTTAAAATCCACATCAGTTTATTTGTGCCCACGCCCTCCCAGGATCTATAACGTTACCTAGGCTACTTTCACCTTTAAAAATTCATTATAACTGCGCGCGCGCGATCTGCTTGCAGTCGTCGAGATGGATGCTGAGGAGTTGAAGAAAACAATAGCTAGTGGAGATTGTAAAGTTGTCGACAGTACGTCATCAAAAATCAAGTCCAGTGTGTGGGAGAAATTTGGCGTTATCTGAAGAAAATATTGTGAAAGGCAACACGCATTTTCGTGTTGGATAGCCGCATATGTGGAACTTCATCACTGGAAGCACGCAGATAACTGTGGTAACCAAGCAGTTCTATCGAACAGTATTTTTCAGATTTAACCAAGCGGCAACCTCCCCTTCTCTCTCTTGAAACCAACAAGGAAGTGATTAAACTGCAATTCATGGCGGCTTGGGCTGGCTGCACAAGTGAGTCAAATCTGTATCTCCCCCATGTTAATGTTAATGCATTTAGACAGTAGGTGGCACTGTTGTATTACATTTCACAGAGCTGCCAAGTCAGTGTAAAGACTGCATTCGTTTTTACTAGGGCTGCGTTCAGCCCCGACAAAACGTTGCACAACGTTTTTAAAACAGAAACGGTGATGCGTTGAACACACTGTTCTGATGACGCAAGAGTTGCAACTATGGCAGCTGAGAAGGCCATTCTTTGTGTTCTTTGTGAAGAATTTTCTGAGCCTGATGAAGTCGGTATAAATATGTGTTTAATACTACAAAATATGCCCGAAAAGAGACAAACAAAAGAGAACATCCCAATCGAGTGAAGGGATTTGTGAAACTGAAATGGAAGCACACATCTTACCTAATTCAGACTAAAACACATCACATACTGACTTTATTTGTAGTTCATACTGTTTTAATACCCTGTATTTTTTTTCTCATTTTTAGGAAAAGCTTAATTACCATTGTTTATTTCTATACCAAATGTCATTTGCAATGAAGCTAAAAATATAAACAACTACATCATTATGTTGATATCCTATATTTTTACAATAAAACTTACAACAAACATGTCTTCTAATATCCTCAGTTGTTGCGTATACTGAGCTGCATCGAACACATTTGTAAATTACTTTCCTTGAACCCATTGTGCGAGTTCACCTTAATACCGCGTGCTTTACATGTTGCTGCTGATTGGACTGCAGTTCTGACACACCCACCAAACAAGAGAAAACGTATCTCAAACCCCGTTGCACACCGGTGCACGCCGTTTCCAGGAAACATGACGTTCAACCCGGAAACCGTAGCAAAACGTTGCGCACCGCTTTGAACTTGAACGTGCCCTAGGTTTGTCTTAATAAATGCAGGCATGAATTTCGTTTTTTAAACTGGGAGGGAATTCCCCGCTTACATGGGTCACATGGGGGGGGTGGGGGGGTCTAATTTAATCATCTTCATTTATTATTAATATCTACACCGAACAAACAATTCATTGTCTGTGGCTGTGTTTGTGCGCGCGGGAAATATGCTGCGCATAACAAGGATAAACGCGCAGTCACATGCTCAAACAATCAACAACGTCGCTCTAGATGTGTAAAAACAAGTGGAAAGCATGAGCGCGCCGCTGTCTCCTTTCCACAAGCGCTTGCTGTCCCGTAGCGTCTGAACCGCGCTCTCCATGATGACAAGGAAGTATCAGCAAAAGATTAATTGATTTCTAGTCCTTGCATTAGCTTTACTACTAGATATATTTATGGAGATGAAAAATAATAAGGCGCCCTGTACAGCTATGATCAGCTGTTCGGCCGAGCATTCAATGTTGTTACGCTGCAAGCTGATGGTTCGTTGCTGCCGCGCTCTATCACTCGCACACCGTAAAGATTAAAGAGCAAATTGTTTTTTAATGTTTCAATTTCGTGATTAAAATGACATAATTTGGAAGCGGATAATTTCTTCACAAACAGCTCATTATGACTCAATGTTAGAATGCTGCACCTACACTCAATAGTGTGAATAAGATCAGACCACTGCATTGACAGCGTGAAACATATGATCTGTCTACGGCCAGGGCTCAGCGGAAGACAGAGAATGCCGGTCCAGCGCTGATTGAGGAATTAAACACGAAAATAAAAGACAGTTTGACATCTTTTTTCTCGCATCTGTGAATTTATTTTTTAATCATTTGTTCTGAGATGAAGCGAATATATTTGTGCGGGAATTTCTCGCACTATAAAAGCTAACCTTGCGGGAATGGTTTAAATTATGTGCAATCCCCACATTCCCGCACCGAAATTCAAGCCCTGAAATGGCAGCGGGATGTGTAACTCTAGCATATGGCGCATATGTCATATAAAGTTAGGCAAGGCCAAACAGCGTTATCCATGTTGTTGCGATTGCATTGCTAGAATAAGCTAATAGTGAAACTGATAGCGTTTTTCATTTAATTACAATATGAGGACTGACGGTAGGCTATAAAAATCAGCGTTTCTGTGTAAGTGATGACAACCATCTTGACAGAAGCAATCAAAGCATCGCTAATTACGGTAGACCTTAATTTGAGATAGTAAATTTGTTTCTAATCAAAGGGAACACTCAACCACAGAACAGGAGTTTTGTATTGGCTTATTGGATACAGTAAATGAAGACTGTCAACTTCTTTTCAATACTATTTCATCCCCCAAAACACTCCCACTCTCTGCTGTATATTCATAACCAATTATTTCAAAACCAACAACCAAGCCACATAAACAATGCCATTGGCACTAGTCTACATTGCAGACATGTCTCTTAATGCACATAACTTTTCACCTTTTTGCACAATCTTGAAAATAGTACTATTGTTGAAATTCTCAGATCAAGCAAACTTCAATGCACCCTTACCCACTTCCTGCTCATGTTAGTGCACTGCACCCGAGCAAGTTCCTCTGGAAATGCATTCTAGTTAAATATACCTTCATTAATCTCAAGGGTGTGTGGAGACTGAAAGCACTGAAAAGCCCTCGCGCTACTCATATGCTGAGACAGAGATAAGACAATAGAGCTGCACGATTCATCTTTAAAAGACTGTGATCTCGATTCAAACACCCACGCGATCTTCTTCAATTTCGTCTGTCTATTAAACCTTTGTATCGTGATAGTATCGAATCGGGAGATAGGTGTATCGTCCCAGCCCTAGTAAACACCAGATCACATTTAGGGTTGTGTTTGGAGCTCCGTCGAATTAATTCAGAAACCTTGATTTTCTTCTTTACACTCTTTTACAAACAAACTTTTTCATTTTTATAGCGCGTGAACATATCTGGAATACTATTCTCCTTAAAAAACAATCGGATTGCTCTGATATCGCTACTTATATCCAACCTTTCGAACTTCCGCTACTAGCCTTAGCCCGCTAGCATTACACGCGTGGTCGCGCCTATCGATCGACTTATTTACACCCGTATCACTGAAAGCTACAATTCGCCATTATAGCACATCTGCTATAATGGCGAATATAACGGATGTGTGTCTAACGTTACCTTTGAGTGCAGGTGAGGACACCTTCGAGCTGCATTCTGTGCAGTTAGAGCTGGAATCCGTGGAGAAGCAGATCCGCGACCTACTAGAGAGACAGGCCGAGCTACGAGATCGGCGATTCGCGCTTGAAACATCACGCGCCGATGCTCACAAGTCAGTGGTTAGTAACCTTTTGACTCCGACCTCGTCTACTCCATGTGTTTCTCTGCCCATGATGCGATCATCCCTGGTTTCATTCACTCCGGCACCGACTCAACACCATGGACCCTGGGTGATTCCACAGCGGAAGACGCGGGCCAGGACCAGAGCTAGGACCTCTCCGCCCCTCCCGGCCTTCGAGATCTCCACCCGGAACCGCTTCTCCCCTCTACGCGAGACGGAACGCGACGCTGTGATCATCGGCGATTCCATTGTCCGGCATGTCCATGCTACCATAGGTAAAGGTAAGGTGCACACTCACTGCTTTCCTGGTGCTCGTGTTCTCGATGTCGCTGCACAGGTTCCCGGGATTCTGAATGGTGACGAGCCCGTCGGAGCTGTCGTGCTGCACGCGGGAACGAACGACATCAGGCTGCGGCAGTCGGAGGTTCTGAAGAAGGACTACAGGAGCCTGATCGAGACGGTACGCAGTACATCGCCTGAAACAACGATCATCGTGTCTGGACCGCTTCCCACTTACCGACTAGGACACGAAAGGTTCAGTAGATTATTTGCTCTAAATGAATGGTTAATGTCATGGTGTAATGAACAGAGACTGCTCTTTGTAAATAATTGGAATCTTTTCTGGGAGCGACCTAGGCTCTTCCGTGCTGATGGCCTTCACCCCAGCAGAATCGGAGCGGCTCTTCTGTCGGACAACATCTCCAAGATGCTACACACCATATGACTAGTAAGTCAAAGTCCAAATCACACTCTTTGCTGTCCAAACTTAATTGATATAAGTACCAATGTAGAACATTATATTGAAACTTTGTCTATTCCTCGTTTAGTGAGATCAAATAATAAATCTACTGCAGGATCTAGGAAAAATCTAATTGTGATTAAACCAGAAAATCTCAATATTAGTGAACAAAAACAATTTATAAAGCTAGGTCTTTTAAACATTAGATCGCTTACACCTAAGGCGGTTATTGTAAATGAAATGGTCACAGATAATAGTTTCGATGTATTTTGCCTTACTGAAACCTGGCTTAAACCAAATGATTATTTCGGTCTTAATGAGTCTACTCCTCCTGGATACTGTTACAAGCATGAGCCCCGTCTGATTGGTCGTGGCGGTGGTGTTGCTATAATCTATAAAGATATTCTTACTGTTACTCAGAAAACAGGTCACAGGTTTAATTCGTTTGAAGTACTTGTGCTAAATGTTACTCTCTTAGATGTAAGAAAGAAATCCCTATTATCTCTAGCCTTGGCTACTGTATATAGACCGCCAGGGCCTTACGCTGATTTCCTAAAAGAGTTTGCAGACTTTCTCTCAGATCTTTTGGTCAATGTCGATAAAGCATTAATTGTTGGAGATTTTAACATACACGTAGATAATTCAAATGATGCGTTAGGGGCTGCGTTTACAGATTTATTAAACTCCTTTGGGGTCAAGCAAAACGTAACTGGTCCCACTCATCGTCTTAATCATACGCTAGATTTAATTATATCACATGGAACAAATCCAACCGATATAGATATTATACCGCAAAGTGATGAAGTCACTGACCATTACATGGTCACTTGCATACTACGTACCGCTGAAATTTGTCATGTTGCGCCACGTTATCGACCAGGCAGAACAATCCTTCCAACAACTATAGATAGATTCTCAAATAGCTTACCTGATCTATCTCAGCTGCTTAGTGAACCCAAACAAACAGATGAACTAGAGGAAATGACTAGCACTATGAGCACCATTTTCTCTAGTACATTAGACATCGTTGCACCAATTAGATTAAAAAAGGTTAGAGAGAAAACTAAAGCACCATGGTACAACAGTGCTACGCATGTTCTAAAGAGAGAAACTCGTAATTTAGAGCGTAAATGGAAACAAACTAATTTAGAGGTTTTTAGAATCGCTTGGAAAGACAGTATGTCACGTTATAAAAAGGCCCTAAAAGCAGCCAGGGCTGAGCATCTCCGCAAACTAATAGAAAATAACCAAAATAAACCTAGGTTTTTATTTAACACCGTGGCTAGACTAACAAATAAACAGACGTTACCTGAGCAAAATATTCCGTTACAGTGTAGTAGTAATGATTTTATGAATTTCTTCACTGAGAAAATAGAAAGCATCAGAAATACAATTGTAAATGTACAATCTTTAATGGTGTCTTATGATTCAGCCTCAATTATCGCCCCTCAAGAAAAACTACAGCGCTTTGCAACTATAGGACAGGAAGAGCTAAATAAACTTATCATTGCATCTAAACCAACAACGTGTTTATTAGATCCAATACCAACTAAACTACTGAAACAAGTGTTACCTGTAGTGGAAGAGCCTCTTCTCAATATTATTAACTCGTCTTTATCCTTAGGTCATGTTCCAAGAATATTCAAGTTGGCAGTTATAAAACCTCTCATTAAGAAACCAAAATTAGATCATAATAACCTAGCAAATTATAGACCAATTTCAAATCTTCCATTTATGTCTAAAATTCTAGAAAAAGTGGTGTCCGCTCAACTGTGCTCTTTCTTACAAGAAAATGACATCTATGAAAAATTTCAGTCAGGATTCAGACCGCATCATAGCACAGAAACTGCGCTCGTTGAAATCACAAATGATTTACTTCTAGCTTCTAACCAAGGCTTTATCTCAATACTAGTTTTACTCGATCTTAGTGCTGCGTTCGACACTATAGATCACAAAATACTCTTAGACCGACTACAAAACTACACTGGTGTTCAGGGACAGGCATTAAACTGGTTTAGATCGTACTTATCAGACCGTTACCATTTTGTTTATTTAAATGGGGAAAAATCGAAGATAACGTCAGTAAACTATGGAGTACCGCAAGGATCTGTGTTAGGCCCTCTGCTATTTTCAATATATATGCTACCACTTGGTAATATTATAAGAAAACATGGAATTAATTTCCACTGTTATGCTGATGACACTCAATTATATATTTCATCACGACCAGATGAAAACAATAAATTATCTAAATTAACAGAGTGTGTTAAAGATATAAAATACTGGATGACATGTAATTTTCTGCTATTAAATTCAGATAAAACGGAGGTATTACTTATTAGTCCAAAAAACTGCCCACAAAACCTCTTACAATACAACTTTAATTTAGAAGGGTGTCCTGTTACTTTATCCTCTACAGTAAAAGACCTGGGTGTTATATTAGACCGCAACTTGTCTTTTGAAAATCATATTTCATATGTTACAAGAACAGCCTTTTTCCACCTTAGAAACATTGCTAAGCTACGTAACATGCTATCTGTTTCTGATGCAGAAAAGTTAGTTCATGCATTCATGACCTCGAGACTAGATTACTGTAATGCTTTATTAGCAGGTTGTCCTGCATCCTCAATAAACAAGCTACAGTTAGTCCAAAATGCAGCCGCTAGAGTTCTTACTAGATCAAGAAAATATGATCATATAACACCAATTCTGTCGTCTCTACATTGGTTACCTATAAAGTTCCGTATCAATTACAAAGTATTACTACTGACCTATAAAGCCCTAAATGGTTTAGCTCCCGTGTATTTAACGGAACTTCTATCGCCCTACAATCCATCGCGCTCTTTAAGATCACTAAATTCGAGGCTTCTGGTCATTCCTAGGATATCTAAGTCCACTAAAGGAGGGAGGGCGTTTTCACATTTAGCTCCTAAACTCTGGAATGGCCTTCCTGATATTGTTCGAGGCTCAGACTCGCTGTCCAAGTTTAAAACTAGATTAAAGACGCATCTCTTTAGCCAAGCATTCACATAATACCTACCTTTTATACTACAGTTGAATCAGATTGAATGCATTAATATTACGAACAGCAGCTACGCTAATTATTTCCCATCTGCTTTTCTGTTATCATCTCGGGACGCCAGTCCCGAGGTAAATACAGATCGTCAGCTCCAGTTTGTATCCAGCCTCTCATGGAAACTACAGATTCTCCAACACCCGTGCAGAGACGACTCGGCGCCTGTGAAGAGACGACTCGGCGCCTGTGAAGAGACGACTCGACGCTGGCGATATGTTTATGCCCTAAATCAATACATGATTAACTTACTGTATTTCTCTATGTACATTTCTGAAATGCACTTTCTGTAAAGCTGCTTTGAAACAATATGTATTGTGAAAAGCGCTATACAAATAAATTTGAATTGAAAAATTTGAATTGAGTGTGAGGATGATCAATCACAGTCGACTCATGACTTTCCATTAGCAGTGACTGGAAATACAGTATTGGTAAAAAAAAAATATATATATATATAATGAAAAATAATCATATTAAAACTACATTAATCACTACATTCTCAACTTGGTGATAATGATTTAAAATGTTTCGCTCACACATGCATAAATCATGTTATGACAGTCAAATGTATGTTTTTTGAAGATTATAAAACAAACAAAAAAATATAAATACATAAAAGAAAGAGATGAAGATTGGGATGATTCTGAGTTGAGACTTGCGTCCTGGATGTTGTACAAGAGTGAGTTCAAATGTTAATTTCCTTTGTTCTCTCAGAGAGAGCCCTCTCTTCCAGTCTTACAGCTCCCTCTCTGACACCGTGGGTCAAATAAGATGAATCCCTGCGGAGTCACTGTTAGATGTTTGTTGTAGTCTTTAAGATGTAGCTCAAAACTTGTCTTTAGGATGCTGGCATGTAGAAACCTTCAGAGGGCTGCGTTCACCTGCAGAACACCCGGGGCCTGTTTCAGAAAGGAGGTTCAGCGAAACTCTGAGTATGTTAACCCTGAAATGAGGGAAACTCTGTGTCAAGTGTTTTAAGCTGCACCGGTCCCACACTTGAAAAAGGGGATCCTGATCTCTGAGTTAAATACTGGATTCCATTCACAAGGACGAGACTTAAATATCCTTTTCTTAATTTATTGCAGAAATTCAGTAGGTGAAAAACCTTTAAAACCAAACACAACAAAGCAGTGTCAATATTTACAGCAATGCACATGAATCAAACCAACACAAACCCACAGAATACATAATTAGTGTGGTTTCAATTTAGTAACCATTTGCACAATACTACTTTACTTACACCATTTTTACACCATGTTTTAAAAGAATCAGCTTCTCACCAAATTTGCATATTCATCTAAAATGACATTAGCTATATCCCATAATAAACATTAATAAATGAATCGATTAGGCTACATGTTCTAAGACAATGAATCTCTGGACAAACATTATCTGCAGCAAATTGAGCATACTATTATTTACAAATACATTTCTTAAAAGTGACTATTAACACTGTTATGTGTTTAAGCTCAACAATTTATACACTAACCCAATCACAGACACCAACATAATAATTGCTATAAGTCCCCAAGTTCATAACATGCACAGTTAATTGAAGCTACCAAACGTGGCTGTTAGTGCAACACATATCTCCTCTTACCGGCAGTCTCTCAGAAATCAAGACAATCCTGTGCAGTTTAAACAGTCTTTGACCCAACGATTCCACTGTGTCCACGCTACTCACAATACACCATGAAATGAGCAGCACAAACATTTTCAAACTAAGGGTGTGCGAAGCTGATTACAACCAGCTTCACCTGCCAATCGTCCCGTATAATGAGGGGCGTGACAGCGAGCCGTTTGCCGCAACACCTCCCACTCGAGCATTCCGTACAACCACGGAAAGGTCGCTAAACTTCCAGGCAATCCTAATCAAGGGGTCTGCTCCTCGACTGGAAGGAGAACGACAAGGCGCCGGATATCCCTTCGCAGTATAGTGCCATTGGAACTCCCCTTCCTGTCACGAGATGCTAAATTTAGGGCCACAGACCTTGGACAATGGACTGGAACACAGTGGCCCGGAGTAACCAGGACATCAACATCCCTTACAACACCCTTAGTGTCCGGAGCAACAGCGACAACTCTGCCAAGCCTAAACTGGCCCCGCAGTGCGTTCTGATCACAAAGCCAAACAACGTCCCCTACAGCTATGTTCCTCTCTGTAACATGCCACTTGCTCCTGATGAAAAGATTTGGTCCGGCAAGCTGGCACCAGGCTCTCCAGAAGCTGTTAACTTGGGCCTCAATTTCTTGAAGACGTTTGTAGGGGTAGTTGGTAAAACTGAAGGTTTTGAATTCTCCACTTTGAGATGCACGCCCAAGAAGAAGCGCATTTGGCGTTACATACTGGATGCGGTCCTCACGACTCTGAATTCTTGCGTCGATCGGGCGTTCATTAGCCAAATTCGCCGCCAATTGAAGCGCTGTGAGGAACTCACTGAAGGTAAGCCCAACTGACTTTTCCAGACTTTGAAAAGCCCTCTTTACGATCCGCACTGCAGCTTCAGCAGCCCCATTTCGATGTGGCGAATCGGCGGGAAGCACCTTCCAAACCCAGCACGTACCACTTCTTACGGCATACTCTTCCAGGCTTCTCGTCTCTTGGTGTCGCAGGAAAGCATACAGCTCATCCAATACGGGCCTTGCACCAATAAAGTTGGTCCCAGGATCAGAAATCGATGGAGGTGCACCTCCCGGTTTTCAAGCCAGACTGAATTATACATCTTCTTGATGTCACCGAGTGCAGCAAAGACACCCTCTCTGAAGCGCAGGAGAACCGCACGGATGTTGTTGAGGACATCTGGACCCTTGATGAGGAGATCATTTAAACTCTGGCCCCTGAACCTTTGGCTACTGTTCCAAACAAGGCGGACCGGGGTAGTTACAGAGTGGGGGTTTGGAGCGATCAAATGGCTGATATACCACACTGGTCCGGTCCAAGTCTCCAACACTTCTTTTGACAGCTTGATTGCAGCTTTCCTTTGGACCATCTCATGGACTTGTGCTCCATAGGCCACCTTCCATTCTGGTTGCTTGGCTAGTTGTCTCTCAGTTCTCAGAAACGTCGCCTCAACGGCCCTTCTATTATTTTGTAAAGAGACTGGGTCCTCTGTCCAAGGGTACTTAGCGTGCCAATGAGGCCCTTCACAATGATGATCTCCAGCTACATAAGTCAGCCCACTCCTCACCTGTTCCAGTTCCCGCTCCTCCGACAGAGTCATCTCCTTTCCCCCAGGCTGGCACTTCCCACAACGGCAACCACCGCACCGAGGCTCACAGGCAGCGCCGATGCTATCCCACCTCCACCATTCCAGAAAATCTCGACAAACGGCAGATGTGGAAGCCCGAGTGGCTTGGGGCATATGAGCTTGTGTCTTACAAGTGAGCTCTTTGTAACTCATAGCTGCCATTCGCATAGAGCGTGCAAAATGCGTCCTTGATGCATGGGCTGTGACAGTAACTTTTTCGAGAAGATCTGGAAGCGAACCTTTTACCGTCTTGCCCAGAGGACCATCCCACAGGACAAGGTCCCCAACGGAACGCATTTTCTGAGGTACAAGTCGGCCTTCCTTGTGGCTAATGAGAAGCTTGATTTGTGAGGGTCTAACTAACTCTTGGAGGTGGACATCAGGAAAGAACTTCTGCAGATCCTTAGGTGACACATGACGATGAACCTCTGCAATACTATCAAGCCCATAGCACACAAGTTGATGGGACTTCAAGGTGCCTTTTGGGGTATTTACCCGGATCTTCAGAAGATATCTCTTCGTTTTCACTGTAACTTGCATCCCTCCAACTCCATGAACAATTAAAGTCACATCCTCACTCCTCAGCTTTAACCCATCCGCAGCATCATGAGTAATATAATTAGTGTCCGAAGCCAGATCTATCAAGGTCCCGATCTTCTGCCCGGCATTTGCAGTTACCTCAAGGATCATCATTATAACGGGGAACTCTTGAAGACCACTCTCTGCCAACAAGCCCCCCCCAGTTGCAGCTGAATTGAGTGTCCTTGATACAGAATTGCAGAAGGCTTCTCTGCATTGCTGGGCCAATTCTGGGGACAGCTTAGTCAGGAAATTTTCCTGGACATCAGTACCCTTCCAACTCCTTCCTCCTTTTGGACTGGATCTTGGCCTCCTCTGGGATATGCCATTATTTCCAGGCCTGGGGCACAGGTAGTAGTGATGACCTGGGCCTTGTTTGTCCTTGCAACCCTCCTTCTTACACAGGTAGATGGTCTTACACTCCTCGCTTTCTGTGTGGACCTCAAGACATCTTCCGCAGGCTCCAATCCTACTTACTGCAGCTTTTCTTTCTACAGGATTCAAAGCTTTAAAATTCTTACAGTAGTACAACTTTCTTCTATGGCCACTCTCTCCACAGATGATGCAACCCATTTGGGGACCCATGGACTTGGTGGCTTTTGTACGAGCATGTTTTTGCGGGGTCCCTAGCTCTCTCCTATTAGGCTCATCATCCCTTAATTGCTCCAGTTGCTCATAAATCTCCTCCTGACTTCTTAGAAATATGAGTAGCTTGTCAAACCGATCTTTTGGTTCAGCTTCACCCCTTTTCTCTGCTGCGTAAACCAACCACTCTTTTTTCAAGACTTCTGGCAACTTACTTTCCAGTGACTTCGTAACAAGGGGGTTTTTTAGAGCACCAGTTTCTCCTAGCTCATTCAGGTCATGTAAAGCCTTCTCAACCATCTGTATTAGGTCAACAATCTTTCTGGGTTGGTGGCTTTTTACTGGAGGTAATGACTGTAGCTCCTCAATGATCTCCAGAGCTATTCTTGTCTTATTTCCAAAGCGGTTTCCCAGAATCTGAAAGATATCCTCTGCAGTCCCATAGTTTGAAAGGCGGAGATCTGCTGCTACTTTCTCTTCAAGACTGTCTAGTAGCTGAAACTTCCTGACCTCCTCTGAACCAGTCGGCTCTCCTTGCTTCTGAAGTGCCTCCCAGTCCTTTCTCCAACGGTGGAAGTTGCGTTTGTTTCCATCAAATTTTGGGAGCGCTGTCTGCCTCAATTTGATGCTAGCTACTTGGGGACAGTGGGTTGTGACAGGTTGCCCCTCTAGTTCAATCTTTGCCTGTATTAGGGCGGCCTTCCCTGATATCAATCCAGGCACGCAAATGCCCCCTCATCCGGCACTGAATGTCCTTCTGCTCCTCAGGAGGGGCCCACCGGCTCCACTGGTGACTAACTTCCTTTGCAGCTTTAACCCGCCCTTCCAGGTGTTCAAGCATAAAATCATACACGTCTAGTTTTACATCAGGCTGGACAGATGAAAGACGCTTGCATTCCTCTTCTGCCACTTCCAACGCCAGAGAAAGTTCTGGGCTGCCAAACCTTTCCCAAAGAGCCTTATGCAGGATACCCTCCACCTCCTCCAGCTTCTGCTCACACTCTTCTGTTGACTTTTTGATGTCTTCCCTTTGCTCTTCTGCTACGATAGACTGTTCCTCTCCATCCCGCGCTTCAATGTAGGCAGCTTCCAACTCATCATTTGCTTCAATTACTTTAACTGACTCCAGCGTAATCTTACTTAGAGCCTCCTTAAGTTCCTCCGCTGACATACTCTTACTTGATCTAGCAATCGAGTTAACCAACCGGGAAAAAAGTCTTTTAGCAGTTGTTCTCTCTATCTTCAATTGCTGCAAGGACCTTGATTCCGCCATGGGTCTGGAGCGGCTGGAGCCTTGGGGCCTGGAGAGGCTGGAGCTTTGGGGCCTGGAGAGGCTGGAGCTTTGGGGCCTGGAGAGGCTGGAGCTTTGGGGCCTGGAGTGGCTGGAGCTTTGGGGCCTGGAGAGGCTGGAGCTTTGGGGCCTGGAGAGGCTGGAGCTTTGGGGGCCTGGAGAGGCTGGAGCTTTGGGGCCTGGAGAGGCTGGAGCTTTGGGGCCTGGAGAGGCTGGAGCTTTGGGGCCTGGAGAGGCTGGAGCTTTTAGGGCCGAGCGTTAGCGCTTTTGGGGCCTGGAGCGTTGGCGCTTTTGGGGCCTGGAGAGCCTGGAACGTTGGCGCTTTTGGGCTGGAGCTTTGGTGCCTGGAGAGGCTGGAGCTTTGGGGCCTGGAGAGGCTGGAGCTTTGGGGCCTGGAGAGGCTGGAGCTTTTAGGGCCGAGCGTTAGCGCTTTTGGGGCCTGGAGAGGCTGGAGCTTTGGGGCCTTGAGAGGCTGGAGTTTTGGGGCCTGGAGAGGCTGGAGCTTTGGGGCCTGGAGAGGCTGGAGCTTTAGGGCCTGGAGAGGCTGGAGCTTTGGGGCCTGGAGAGGCTGGAGCTTTGGGGCCTGGAGAGGCTGGAGCTTTGGGGCCTGGAGAGGCTGGAGCTTTGGGGGCCTGGAGAGGCTGGAGCTTTGGGGGCCTGGAGAGGCTGGAGCTTTGGGGGCCTGGAGAGGCTGGAGCTTTGGGGCCTGGAGAGGCTGGAGCTTTTAGGGCCGAGCGTCAGCGCTTTTGGGGCCTGGAGCATTGGCGCTTTTGGGGCCTGGAGAGCCTGGAACGTTGGCGCTTTTGGGCTGGAGCTTTGGTGCCTGGAGAGGCTGGAGCTTTTGGGGCCTGGAGCGTTGGCGCTTTTGGGGCCTGGAGCGTTGGCGCTTTTGGGGCCTGGAGCGTTGGCGCTTTTGGGGCCTGGAGCGTTGGCGCTTTTGGGGCCTGGAGCGTTGGCGCTTTTGGGGCCTGGAGCGTTGGCGCTTTTGGGGCCTGGAGCGTTGGCGCTTTTGGGGCCTGGAGCGTTGGCGCTTTCGGGGCCTGGAGCGTTGGCGCTTTCGGGGCCTGGAGCGTTGGCGCTTTCGGGGCCTGGAGCGTTGGCGCTTTTGGGGCCTGGAGCGTTGGCGCTTTTGGGGCCTGGAGCGTTGGCGCTTTTGGGGCCTGGAGCGCTGGCGCTTTTGGGGCCTGGAGCGGTGCTTTTGGGGCCTGGAGAGGCTGGAGCTTTGGGGCCTGGAGAGGCTGGAGTTTTGGGGCCTGGAGAGGCTGGAGCTTTGGGGCCTGGAGAGGCTGGAGCTTTGGGGCCTGGAGAGGCTGGAGCTTTTAGGGCCGAGCGTTAGCGCTTTTGGGGCCTGGAGCGTTGGCGCTTTTGGGGCCTGGAGAGGCTGGAGCTTTGGGGCCTGGAGAGGCTGGAGCTTTGGGGCCTGGAGAGGCTGGAGCTTTGGGGCCTGGAGAGGCTGGAGCTTTGGGGGCCTGGAGAGGCTGGAGCTTTGGGGGCCTGGAGAGGCTGGAGCTTTGGGGCCTGGAGAGGCTGGAGCTTTTAGGGCCGAGCGTCAGCGCTTTTGGGGCCTGGAGCATTGGCGCTTTTGGGGCCTGGAGAGCCTGGAGCTTTGGCGCTTTTGGGCTGGAGCTTTGGTGCCTGGAGAGGCTGGAGCTTTTGGGGCCTGGAGCGTTGGCGCTTTTGGGGCCTGGAGCGTTGGCGCTTTTGGGGCCTGGAGCGTTGGCGCTTTTGGGGCCTGGAGCGTTGGCGCTTTTGGGGCCTGGAGCGCTGGCGCTTTTGGGGCCTGGAGAGGCTGGAGCTTTGGGGCCTGGAGAGGCTGGAGCTTTGGGGCCTGGAGAGGCTGGAGCTTTGGGGCCTGGAGAGGCTGGAGCTTTGGGGCCTGGAGAGGCTGGAGCTTTGGGGCCTGGAGAGGCTGGAGCTTTGGGGCCTGGAGAGGCTGGAGCTTTGGGGCCTGGAGAGGCTGGAGCTTTGGGGCCTGGAGAGGCTGGAGCTTTGGGGCCTGGAGAGGCTGGAGCTTTGGGGCCTGGAGAGGCTGGAGCTTTGGGGGCCTGGAGAGGCTGGAGCTTTGGGGCCTGGAGAGGCTGGAGCTTTGGGGAGAGGCTGGAGCTTTGGGGCCTGGAGAGGCTGGAGCTTTTAGGGCCGAGCGTCGGCGCTTTTGGGGCCTGGAGCATTGGCGCTTTTGGGGCCTGGAGAGCCTGGAACGTTGGCGCTTTTGGGCTGGAGCTTTGGTGCCTGGAGAGGCTGGAGCTTTTGGGGCCTGGAGCGTTGGCGCTTTTGGGGCCTGGAGCTTTGGCGCTTTTGGGGCCTGGAGCGTTGGCGCTTTTGGGGCCTGGAGCGTTGGCGCTTTTGGGGCCTGGAGCGTTGGCGCTTTTGGGGCCTGGAGCGTTGGCGCTTTTGGGGCCTGGAGCGTTGGCGCTTTTGGGGCCTGGAGCGTTGGCGCTTTTGGGGCCTGGAGCGCTGGCGCTTTTGGGGCCTGGAGCGGTTTTTCACTGTCAAGTGTTTTAAGCTGCACCGGTCCCACACTTGAAAAAGGGGATCCTGATCTCTGAGTTAAATACTGGATTCCACTCACAAGGACGAGACTTAAATATCCTTTTCTTAATTTATTGCAGAAATTCAGTAGGTGAAAAACCTTTAAAACCAAACACAACAAAGCAGTGTCAATATTTACAGCAATGCACATGAATCAAACCAACACAAACCCACAGAATACATAATTAGTGTGGTTTCAATTTAGTAACCATTTGCACAATACTACTTTACTTACACCATTTTTACACCATGTTTTAAAAGAATCAGCTTCTCACCAAATTTGCATATTCAACTAAAATGACATTAGCTATATCCCATAATAAACATTAATAAATGAATCGATTAGGCTACATGTTCTAAGACAATGAATCTCTGGACAAACATTATCTGCAGCAAATTGAGCATACTATTATTTACAAATACATTTCTTAAAAGTGACTATTAACACTGTTATGTGTTTAAGCTCAACAATTTATACACTAACCCAATCACAGACACCAACATAATAATTGCTATAAGTCCCCAAGTTCATAACATGCACAGTTAATTGAAGCTACCAAACGTGGCTGTTAGTGCAACACATATCTCCTCTTACCGGCAGTCTCTCAGAAATCAAGACAATCCTGTGCAGTTTAAACAGTCTTTGACCCAACGATTCCACTGTGTCCACGCTACTCACAATACACCATGAAATGAGCAGCACAAACATTTTCAAACTAAGGGTGTGCGAAGCTGATTACAACCAGCTTCACCTGCCAATCGTCCCGTATAATGAGGGGCGTGACAGCGAGCCGTTTGCCGCAACACTCTGGGTTTTCTGTTTCAGAATGGGAGGTATGTTAAACCTGAGAAAGCAGAGTAAGTCAAGCCTGTTTCAGAAAGAGAGGTAACTTATACTCAGAGTCAGTTACCATGGTGACTTACTCTGTTTACCTAACCTGGTTGGGAGCAGGGTTTCTTCAGTAAACCCAGAGTTTCTTTCGGTCTCCTCCCCTTTTTAAAGAGGAAGCGTTTAAACACCTCATTCATTCTTTCAGTACATTTTTATTAATAAAATTAATCTTTTATTAATAAATAAAATATTGCTATTTTTAATGCAGTTTTTTTCTATTTTTTTAATAAGATGAAGTCTATATAACTCTTTAACTGGCAACTGAAATTACAGTAGTAGATTAGAGTTACATAATGTAGTTCTAAACAAATTCTACAGAATTAAACTGTGGCATTTACTGAGAATCACTGAACTGTGTTCATCTGTGCAACAGAAGTTGATGGACCGTCCTCTTGCTGTTCTTCCACACTCTGGGGGCGGAGGGAGAGATAAGAATCCCCATTTATACTTAGATTTAAACTTAGATTCTATCGGCTACTCCACATAAAAATGTGAATAAATCTGAATGTGTAGATTGTTTGATGTGTAGACACATAATATTAACATTACCTCTGTAGGTCTCTAAAATAGCCTATATAAAAAATAACACATATGTAAACCTCTTACATTTTATGAAGGCCCTTGGATCTTTGGGACTGGCTCTGAAGTCCCTCCAGGAATTCCCTCAGCCAAAAATGCTGCTGCACTGCTAGACACTGGATGCTTTAGTTATTTAATATGTCAAATGTTTGTAAAGTCAGGTAGCCTACACCCATATGCTCAAGCCTTACTTGACTGAATTATGTTTAATGCCTTTAGAATTGCCCCTATGTGAACATTAAAATGTGGTTGAGTAACATACTGTTCTTCCAGTTTCACCTCTGATATTATAACAGTTGGGCAATTTACTTGTATAACTACAAATGACATCTTCAACAGTGTAATTAGATTAATGTAATAATGACTATCTTTAGAAAGCATTGGTCTACTTATTACTAAATCCCATATCAACCTTAAACACTTGAACAATACAAGAAGAGACAAGAAACTGCACTTTTAATGCTTTCAAATAAACAAAATACAATTGTATGAATTATTCTTGAATATTGACCAAAGTGTGTAGAGGGAGAAGGTTACATTTAAAAATGTATATTAAATATACAGAATTGTTCTATAGTCTAATGCAATTACATCAGATTTTACTTTAAATTACAGAATAATTAAGAGTTATCCCTTTAATTAAATTACAGTAATAATGTTCTAATACTGTAAAATTACAGTAATAATGTTCGTACTGGTGAGAAATATGAAGACCTCTTTTTGTCTGGCTGTTGTCATAGTGACTCATAATATCTGCGCTCCATTGATAATGCCTTTTTTAACTCGGAGTCAGTCAACTCAGAGTTGATTGAACTAACTAATTTCAGCTGTTCTGTAACTGAAAACTCTGAGTTTCCCATCACAGGGTAAGACAACTTTTAGTTGTTCAAGTTTAGTTCAAGTTTTAACTTAGAGTTGGTTGAACCTCCTTTCTGAAACAGGCCCCCGGTTTCACCTGTAAATGAATGCATTAAGGAATTCTACTTGTTGTTCAATGTAGAATGTGAGCAAAGTTCATAGTCAATCTCAACTTTTGTGACTTGTTCAGTTGACGTGTCATTCCTTCACGGAGAAACTTCTGCTTCTCTGGGACCTTCCCCATAATGATAATCTGTCGCTTTGCCTGGTCAGTGCATTTTACTGTTAGGGGTTAACAGTTTAGGACCCAAGGACCAGATGTTTGAAAGAAGACCCGGAGTCAGTATTATAAAAAATTTAAGAAAAGTTTTACTGAAGATAGTTTGCAGTTTCATCAGCAGAAGCCGCTTCAAGACTCACACAGAGTTCGTAGGCCGCCCCGCTTACAGTTACACAGATCACAGCAGTTATACCATTTCCAAGCTCTAAGCTACATCATTGCATACAGGTTGAATGATTCTGATTGGCTAAGAAATTGATAAACATAGTAATTTTCCACACATATGCAGATAGACTGAAGCATATCTCCATAGATTATGCAGCTGGCACTCGGACACTGAAGTTAGGCACGTCATGACCTTCCAGGTCACAGATTTGGGTTGCTGGGCGCCAGCATGTCCCAAACAACAACTCAGTCAATCTCCAATAATGCCAGTGGTTCCTTAACCTGTAAGCAAGAAGACTAACACACACACACTGACACACACACACACACACCGACACACAGCTTTTCCAAGGTTGCATTTGGCAAGGCTCTAACCATAAACAGGAGTCTCGTCTCAGAACATCAAGATAACAAGTTATTTTTCCCAAGGATATAGGACACTTTAGTCTAAATGGAAAATATAGGCTTTAACTGAGAAATGGTCCCTTAAACTATAGACTTCAATGACCCCTATGTGTTTTAACATGTTGAAGACCTTTTTCAAACACAAAACCAGTCCCTATTTCATTTCTGGAAGCTGGGATAAATAGGCAAGCAATGTTACTGCATTCAAATATCAAATACAGACATTAAAGAATACATGAAAAGAACATTTCAGTAATCACACTGGTAACTTCTATAACAAAGTAAAATCTCCAGAGAAGTCATTCAACTCATTTGATATTTAGAAGGAAAAATATTGATTAATACCTTGATTATAATCACTCATTACATACATTGAAGCAGCAGTGGATTCCAATCCACCCCCTTCAGTATAACAACTGTCAGGCTGAAAGCCAATGAGGAACTCCGTTGTTTTTAACATCCAATGAACTCCAAGCACACGCTAAACTGATGGCCAAATCTATGCTCATTCTCATGTCAATACATTTAAATATGTTTTTTTTTTTTTTTACTTTTGTCACACTGAATTCAGAGAGGAATCTTAAATCATGTTCCAGTATTAAACAATGATAAAACACATAATCTGCACACAAAACCTGCAAAATACTTAGGATGGTGTTTGCATAGATATTGTGAGAAGACCGAACTCTAATCCCGATGCAGGCAACTCTATCTGTGATCAATTTCAGCAACGCCCCTGACGAACGTCTGAATAAAAGTGAAAGCAAAACTGTACAGCTTTTATTTCAGCACACCAGCACATCGCTGCATGCTAGCAAAACTGCAACTGGAGACAGGATGGCTTATCAGATTTTTATACGCTTTAATGATAATAAAGAAACACTATTAACTGTGGCAACTTCAAATGAAGACTTCAATAAAACCACAATTAAAGAGATAAAAGAAAAATTCAAATTGGAAAATTCAGGGGCACCAGGTAAGATAAAGATTTATTGCCATGTTTAACACTGAGTAGAAAATATAAGAGATCCTATAAATGTACTTTTTTATATAGCCTATACTTAGCCTATAGTCCTTTATATATATTTATATATAGTCCTACACTGTGTTTTGTGATGGTTGTTAATGGGTTTCTGCTGAGGCTTTCCTGCATTTTCTGTATATTTGTGAACATTTCCCAACATTTGCTTGCAGACACAAGGAATTAGGGCTGGGCGATATATCGATATATTTTTTAAATGCGATATGGAATTAGGCCATATCGCATATATCGATATAGTTCAAATTTGCGCTGTGATCCTTGCTCCCCGCGCCCCCGCTCCTCCGCTCCTCCTTTTCCACTCTGCGTGCGTGTTAAGCGCATGTTATGTTATGAGAGGCGAATCATGACTACTTCAGAAAACCCAGCACAATAGGAACAACCAGACATAAGTGTACGCTGAAATAAAGTTTTTCACCTCAGAAAAACTTACTTTCTTGTCCTGTCAGCCGCTATCCTGTAGTCGTAGCGCACACTCAATTGCACGCGCAAATGCGGCGGCGCGCGCTGTGTCGCCTCACTGATCAAGTGCCAAAGAAACTACGAGCATGCAACGCCGTTACGTTGTAAATCACTCGAAATACAAGTAATGCAGGTATGATTTTCATTCTTTTCACCAGGAGCAGTTTCCATGTTTCATTAAGTTATTGTTAATATTGTGTATTCAACTATGGTAACTGTCGTTTCCATATTAACCCCAAAATGACACTATTTTTCTTTGTGTTATTTTTTTTATATTTTTAAATGACTGTAGTGGCTCATACCAACATTGTATTAACAAAAACTAGTTTGGGACTGCCATTTAATAACTTAAGCATATAGGCCTAATTTATTTATTAGGATTTATTAGTACTAGTCTTTACTATTAGTCATGTTCTTACAATTTATGTTATGTATATGTATGTATGTATGTATATATATAGGCAAATTATAACATGTTTACACAAAATTTGTATATTCAATGTAAACTTTGATAATCATAATTAGCCTAATAAATCGCAATTACAATTCGAAGGGAATAATCGGCAAAATTTAATCGGAAACCTGTTTATTATTTATTAATTTGATTTTGCAACTGTTCACTGAAATAGTTGGTTTCAATAAAACTACTTGTGACGTCATATTTGGCTTTGACTTTGACTGAACATTTGCTCTCACTTTGCGGAAAAAAATATCAGGATATATATCGTATATCGATATTCAGCCTAAATATATCGGGGTATGACTTTTGGTCCATATCGCCCAGCCCTACAAGAAATCAAAGAATTTTTTTTTTGGACAAATTATTATTATTATCATTATGTATTGTGGTATATATATATTAGGGCTGTCAAAGTTAGCGCGTTAATCACGCGTTAACGCAAAATCATATTAACAGCACTAATTTTTTTAACGGCCGATTAACGCAGCGCATATTTTCTGTTTGACCCGTGGCCCAACCCTAGTTGGAGAAATGGAGATACACCGTGTTGGCAACTTAGCGACATTGCAGACCCCTTAAGCGATTTTTTTTCCTTCAACAAAGCGCCCAAACCTTATTTAGTTTCTGAGAATCTACCGGCTCTCTCAGCACGCACGCGCGCGCGCGCCTCTCTCTCTCTCTCTCTCTCTCTCTCACTCTCTCTCTCTGCGTCTCGCGCGGAGGAGCAGCGCTTTAATTCAGTTAAACAGATATTATGTTGCTTCTCTAATTTTACAAATATACACGGATATTGTCTTTAGCTTATGTGTATTTGATTTCACCAGACGACGGCTCGATTATCAGAATTTTTGTGCAGTTTAACGTCTTGGAAGGGAGAGCTGGTTATGTTTATTGGGTCGCGTTTCAGTCACCATTTCAAATTCATTGCGTTGTTTGACAATAGAAACAGTAAAATATACCAATGAAAACAGTTTTATTGAGAATTTAGCTTCATCAAAATGGGCACAGAGAGAGACAAACTATAATGTAATAATAAATAATAAATGTACATTTAGCATTTTCAGAAGAGCTGCCCTGTCATGCAAAAATCTAAACATTTTTTTGTTAGTAAATTGCTCAGTGCAAAGAAAGAGAAGTAATGGGAACATGGTATTTCTTTGTTCTTTCTACATGTGTCTAATAGACATGAACAAGTTCTTTGAAAAAACATCTATGACCTTTAAAACATGTCTCGTCTTCATGCTCTATATTGACTATGGTTTCAATAATAAACATACATTTGCATAAAGCATCTATATTTATCCATGCCCACGTTGATTAGAGTATTACAAACTTGAAAAGTATTAATTTAAGGTATATTTAGAACAAATAAAAAAATGTGCGATTAAATGCGATTAATCACGAGTTAACTCACGACAATCATGTGATTAATTGATTAAAAATTGTAATCGATTGACAGCCCTAACACATATATATATATATATATATATATATATATATATATATATATATATATATATATATATATATATATATATATATATATATATATATCCTATGCATGTTTGGAAGGGCAGAAATAAGATGATTTATATCTTGTGTGTTTCAATTCAGCAATGTGTTTATGAACAGCAGACAAAAGGTGTACACAAGCTTAATCACTCAACTGTGTAATGCTCATTTACAGTCACATTGTAACATCAGTGTGTTTTTCTCTTCCTGTTAGAACCAGACAAAATACGAGTGACTTTTGGAGCAAAGCAACTGGAGGATGAGAAAACACTGGGGTTTTATAAGATCACACATGCAAGCACTCTTATATTTGTGATGAGAATGGATGGTGGAGGAGGTAGGCCCTATGACTGAAAAATGCATATTGTTTTCATTGTTTAAATTAAGAGAGATACCACACCGTTTTTGTTTTTATTTTTTATTGAAACGAATCAAATCACTGATTTCAGCTTACAACAAGAATGCTTCACAGGACAGATATCACATATCCTTAAAAAAATTAGCAAGTCAAACAAAAGAAACAACAACAAGAAAGAGAAAACGGAAAAACAAACAAATCTGGAATGGTAAAAAAAAAAAATCTTCCTTTATCTTATTGACACATTCAAGATTCATAGAATTTGGTGGGGACATTACAATATAAAGAATTCCTCCATAAAGTTTAACAAAATTTCATTATTTTTATTTTTAATTAACTTTAATGACTTCTTCAGTGATTCCATCTCTATTAAGAATAAATCACATTTAGGTATGCATTCTGTAAATTTTTGTTTATGGATGTAATATTTACCATGCAAAATGTAGAAGTTCACCACATATTCAAACATTCTGCGTCTGTGTGTGAAAGAACATATAACATCTTTTAGAGATAATTTATAATTCACCTTTCTTGGGGCAAAAAGAAAAGAACTAACATCAGACCAAAATTCTAAAGATAAATCACAGTTGTAAAACAAATGAGCCAAGTCTTCCTCGTGTACAGTACAAAAAAAAAAAAAAAAAAAAAACATTTGTAGTCAATGTCCATGAATTTTGATATCAAAGCTTTACATGGATATATGTTGTGAAGTATTTTAAAATGTACCTCTTTAACTTTATTCAGCATACAACATTTATTTGGATTTAACCATGCCTCTATCCAGTGAATATCAGCGATTTGTGCATTCCAAAGAAAATACCCTCTAGCCTCCTGGGAGCCAGGAATAGACTTTTGTCTACTGTAGTGGACATTATATTTTAGTGAATTTCTCTGACATCACTCATGTCACATGTCACACCTGGGTGTCCTGTGAAGAGCACATTCAGGACTTTTCAGAGACACCAAATGTTTGGAGATTTCACCATGAAAACAACTTCTCCTTGGTCTTTAAAAATGTCTGACATTAATTTAGTGATCAAATGTAGCACTCTTATGGAAATATGATAATATATTGTAATTATAATTTAAATCGGACTACTTTTCAAATTGTATTTCATAAACCAACATCTCAGGAAAACGTTTTATGGGGTTTCAAATCAAAACAATGACTTTCTGTTACAGAACCGGATGTTGATTTCATACGTGTCCACTGTAGAGGACATCAGGACTTACATCATGTTTATCAGGCATTTTAGGAGACACAACAAGAGAATATGGAAATTAGTTATACATCAATTTTCCTATGAAATATTAGATATTATTAGTAAAATGTTGCTAATTATTATTCCAATTAATAATTCTTTTTTCATTAAATATTGCTCCAAGAACACATTAATGTGCACATTAGATACAGTGTATAGATACATTGCATTAAATGGGAATATCAATGTATGGCCATTTTACCTACATATTGCATAAAGTAAAATGGTGCATCAATTCATTCCGTTATATCTTTCATAACATAGTTGAGAATCATCTTTATACAAATTTTAGTTAATATAAATCCTGAAAACCCAACATTTATTGGTGATTGAAAAAAAAATCCCATTGTTTTTGCCTATACTTATAATTTCATGTCATTTTATTTTTAAACAACTGAGTCCTGGTGTCCCCTACAGAGGACATAGCATAACGTATGAATAAAATATCATTTTTCAGAAATGTTTTTTTTTTTACCATTTGTTTGTTATGCTTTAAACAATGTGATGACATGGAAAAAAAACTAAATTACGGTAAAAAAAATTCTGGGTCTCAGGAGGCTAGGAGAGATTTTATGATTGGATTGAAAAATGAATCTGATATTTTTATTATTACAGGAATGAAAAGATAGTTTGATACCATCAACTATTATAGGAACACTCCACCGTTTTTTGAAATAGGGCTTATTGACCATCTCCCCTACATTTAGATAGGTGTGCAAATACATTTTTGTCTCAGTGCATGCATTGTTTTAGTTTGACAGGGTCGGCGCTAGCTTAGCTTAGCATAATGAATGGAATCCTATGTTGCCAGCTAGCATGTTGTGGCCTGCGTATTCACAGCGAGTACAGATAGCGATGCAGATTAACACTAGGCGTAGGCAGATATTGACTTGGGACTATATTAGGGGGAAGCACAGGCGAAGCACTGATGCACTGGCGCAGAGATATCACGCAACACATGAACTCCAGAGACAATTGTTCCACAGAAGCATTTTGTGTGGAGAAAAATTGTGATAGAAACCAATTTTCCAAGCTAATAACACTTGCTGGTAAAATGTGGATAGTTTAATTGGTCATTTCCCAGGCAGATAGTTACATCTCAGTAGAAAAGATAAGCCTCCACGCTTTTTGAAAATGAGGAATAAAGAACCATAATGAGACAGTTTCTTAACCAATTAAGTTTAAAAGTATTGTTAATATAAAAAAACATCTAACATCTCTAAGCCACCATCGAGCATCTTTAAAACGAGCCAATGCACAGATTTGCATCTCACACTCGCGGCGCGGGTATAAATACAGAAGTAGATGTTTTTTCTTATACCTGTAAGAAGTAAAATCTGTGTTAGTTTATAATGTTTAATCTGACTCTTCGTGTCGTCACTGAAGACAAACTCTTGTTTTCTCTATAGCAGTGATTTTATATTAGTAATTCTTCAGTGAATTCTGCTCTTAAACTGAATGTATATTGTATTATTTTCTGTCATTATTTATATCTGTTACACGATTAAACCCCACAGAGGAACAGCAGTCAAGTGTCAGTTTATGATCAAAGTTTTAACCAGTATTTTATACTAACAGGGAACGTTCTGGAAAGATTCTCTCAAAGTTATGATCAAACGTTTCTCCAGTAACATTACACATTTGTTCAGAGTTATCTGGTGTTTAATAATGTCCTCAGAACATCAGCACTAAAACATTATTTATACTTCATTAATGGAAACTTTTTTGCTCTGAAACGTTTCAGTTGGACTTTTTTTTTTCTGGTGTTTTTGAAATGTTCCTTGTTTCAAAATGTTCAACATTCATAAGTAACGTTCCCATAATGTTTGTAAAATGATAATATGGAACGTTCTCTTAATGTTTTGCTGAACTTCACATAAACATGAAAAACATAAAAAAAAACTGGATGTTTTAAAACTTTAGAGAACATTCAGTAATAATATGTTCATATCTTAATGGGAACGTCAGTAAAACATTCTTATTTCTCTGTTGAACTGAGTTTTTATGGCGACTGTAAATCAGGCCGTTATCATTATATGCTTTACTGTACATGTGATTTACTGAATGCTGGTCAAAACTTTGGTTTGTTTGCATATTTACTGTTGTTTTATTCTTCATAATTGTGTTATTGTTGAGTTTCTCTGACTGATGAACACATATACACTATATATAATATAGTAACATGTAATAACATAATAACATTATTAATATAATAACATGCTCTCTATGATGCTGTATGATTGACATTTCTCTTCTTATGAACATTAACAGTGGAAAAGTGCACAAGTTTTGTTTGTGATGAAAACTTCACAGTTTGTGTCTATACAACAATGCACAGAAATGAACAATTATCCCACATATCCTCTACATAATATACATGTAAACTTTATTATGATGAGTGTAAAACATGTTGAATTATTGATCCTTCATACAATTAAAGTTAAAGGTACAGATTGACAGATTCACGACACGATATTATTCAGTTTCTGACGGATGTTTTGTTGTTCTGCTCCACAGCAGCCCCCCCAGGTCCACTTCCAGATAGAGGTGAAGATGGAGATGGAGGAATGCCCAGGTCTAATTCTATGGAAGAGTTAATTAATCTGTAGCCTGGCAAGCCAGAACTATATCAAGATGTTGGGTCTGGCAACTCACCACAGACACGGCTCAATCCGAGGGGCGGGATAAACGGTTGTCTTTCAAATAAGGGGATGGATAGGGGGGGGTATGGATGTGTGTTTATGACATTCTGCTTGGTGTGACAAGGAAGTGAATGTTTTTCAGGGGGTGTTTTTATTATACCAGGATAATGTCCGCAGAATGATGAAATTATGAACATGAATAGATCTGTCATAGATTTGGTTTTCAGATGGCGTTGCAGAGTCCATAATGTCTGTGGGAGAGAGTAAAAAAGTCAGGGAATCAAAAAAAAGAGCCAGGAAGTTACATTTTATATAACCTACTCTTATCCAGTGATTGCTCTGATAAGCTAAATCGCCACAATGACACCACAAATCTGACAACTTTTGAATATCAGAACTTTGAAGATTAACATTCAAACTTAGAACACATTATTAGAACACCCTTTGACTTTATGAATACACAAAAATTACATCTCAATGATTTTTTATATTTTGTGCATTTATTTAAAGACTGCATGTAGGCCTACCATTTTGACGCTTATGTTGCCTTACTTCTTTGGTAATATTAAAAGTTTTTATGAATTTATTTTTCAGCACATGTAGTCAGAGTTACAGAAAATAATAATAGTACAACAAATAGGAGATTATGTTTTATTTATTTTAATCAGGTTTGTTAAAAGTGTGCTTGAATGATGTTAGTTCATCTGCGCTACCATGTGTTTGCTATAACAATGAAAATATTTGAAAAACCTGTTAAAATCAAGTAATGATGCAATCCTTTAAATCTTAACTTTTGAATATAGTAGAATTAAATGGATGTAAAATTATTATCATATCACATGTGTCCTTTTATTTAACGTGACAGAAAAGACAGAAACACCAGTGACACAATGAATCACCAATGATATGCGTAAGACCAAAGATCATTATTCTTCAACTATAATTAAGTAGATGAGACTAAATTGTTACATTTGGCATACATCTAATTGAATAGCTTTGAATAAAGTTTATCTATAAATGTGAGTCACTGGTGTTACCCATAAGAAAAAGAGACACCAGTAAAAAATTTCATTTTTACAAAAATCAACTAGAATGCATTTCCGGAGGAACTTGCTCGGGTGCAGTGCACTAACATGAGCAGGAAGTGGGTAAGGGTGCATTGAAGTTTGCTTGATCTGAGAATTTCAACAATAGTACTTTTTTCAAGATTGTGCAAAAAGGTGAAAAGTTATGTGCATTAAGAGACATGTCTGCAATGTAGACTAGTGCCAATGGCATTGTTTATGTGGCTTGGTTGTTGGTTTTGAAATATTTGAATATACAGCAGAGAGTGGGAGTGTTTTGGGGGATGAAATAGTATTGAAAAGAAGTTGACAGTCTTCATTTACTGTATCCAATAAGCCAATACAAAACTCCTGTTCTGTGGTTGAGTGTTCCATTTGATTAGGAACAAATTTACTATCTCAAATTAAGGTCTACCGTAATTAGCGATGCTTTGATTGCTGCTGTCAAGATGGTTGTCATCACCTACACAGAAACGCTGATTTTTATAGCCTACCGTCAGTCCTCATATTGTAATTAAATGAAAAACGCTATCAGTTTCACTATTAGCTTACTCTAGCGATGCAATCGCAACAACATGGATAACGCTGTTTGGCCTTGCCTAACTTTATATGACATATGCGCCATATGCTAGAGTTACACATCCCGCTGCCATTTCAGGGCTTGAATTTCGGTGCGGGAATGTGGGGATTGCGCATAATTTAAACCATTCCCGCAAGGTTAGCTTTTATAGTGCGAGAAATTCCCACACAAATATATTCACTTCATCTCAGAGCAAATGATTAAAAAATAAATTCACAGATGCGAGAAAAAAGTGTCAAACTGTCTTTTATTTTCGAATTTAATTCCTCAATCAGCGCTGGACCGGCATTCTCTGTCTTCCGCTGAGCCCTGGCCGTAGACAGATCATATGTTTTACCCTGTCAATGCAGTGGTCTGCGCTGCGCTGATCTTATTCACACTATCGAGTGTAGGTGCAGCATTCTAACATTGAGTCATAATGAGCTGTTTGTGAAGAAATTATCCGCTTCCAAATTATGTCATTTTAATCACGAAATTGAAACATTAAAAAACAATTTGCTCTTTATGGTGTGCGAGTGATAGAGCGCGGCAGCAACGAACCATCAGCTTGCAGCGTAACAACATTGAATGCTCGGCCGAACAGCTGATCATAGCTGTACAGGCCGCCTTATTATTTTTCATCTCCATAAATATATCTAATAGTAAAGCTAATGCAAGGGCTAGAAATCAATTAATCTTTTGCTGATACGTCCTTGTCATCATGGAGAGCGCAGTTCATGGTTGCATAGCAACGACAGACGCCACGGGACAGCAAGCGCTTGTGGAAAGGAGACAGCGGCGCGCTCACGCTTTCCACTTGTTTTTACACATCTAAGGTGCGTTCCATTCGACAGATCCATACGCAGTGTTCACTGCTCCCCTACTCACTGAGCGGTATACCAGCTGAAGTGGACTTCACTGACAATAACCGCTCATTTGAAACGCCCTGTGCAAACGTCATCAAAGAAAGTCAACGACGGGGTCGCGCAGATTATGATATAACATAAATATATATAGGACTACATTCATATTTTAATTTTTATTATTATATTATATATTTACAATTATATTGCACTATTTTACAACTACCTAAAATAAAATCACTTTACTTCACAAACTAGCTAAGCTGGCTGCATTCACCGAGGTAAATTATAATCATCAAAAATAGTATATGTAATATTTACAACAATAACCGTTAAAAATACTGTCATTTGTGTAACAATGGCGAAATGTATGAATACTTACACACATACGTAAACTCCTCCATCGTTAGTTATGACCGTTCTGACTGGTGATGACGTGGTGCGCGAAATGACAGTTGGGTGATCATCGCTCTCCACTTCCTGTGAAGTGATGTATCGATGTTCCCTTATTCCCTATGCAGTGAGCAGTGCCCTTCGAACTGGACATGTTCGCTCCCTTTGGATTGGAATCTCACTTAAGATGGCGGAATACCCTGTGAAGTCCACTTACGGTCAAATGGAACGCACCTCTAGAGCGACGTTGTTGATTGTTTGAGCATGTGACTGCGCGTTTCTCCTTGTTTTCTATTGTTATGCGCAGCATATTTCCCGTGTGCACAAACACAGCCACAGACAATGAATTGTTTGTTCGGTTAGCGAAGAAGAGCATTATGTATTTTGTATAAAGTTTTTGTTTTGTTTTGTTATTAACTGTTTTGAGAACTGGAAATGCACAATTCATGCATACAAATCTGTAGATATTAATAAATGAAGATGATTAAATTAGACCGATGCATCAAAAGTTAGACCCCCCCCCCCCCCATCCCATCCCATCCCATGTGACCCATGTAAGCGGGGAATTCCCTCCCAGTTTAAAAAACGAAATTCAGGTCCTGCATTTATTAAGACAAACCTAGTAAAAACGAATGCAGTCTATACACTGACTTGGCAGCTCTGTGAAATGTAATACAACAGTGCCACCTACTGTCTAAATGCATTAACATTAAAAGTGTGAGGTGAAACTCTTTTGCATATAAGTAAATGGGTTTGTCAATTAGCCTGAAATAAAAAAGAAATAAAAAAAAATCAGATCTTCTGCATCCTCACATTGGAGTCCCGAGTTGATGCCAAAATGATGTAAAATTTTTGAATGTTTTTTTTTTTTTTTTTAATCTTGCAAAGGCTTGGTCCATGGATCATGTACGTCCAGTTTCGTGAAGTTCAGACCAAATTTGTGACCTGTGAAAATTTAGTTTCGCTTTCTGGTCAATCCAATATGGCAGACGAATGACATGGACTCGTGATGTCATCTTCGCGATTAACTTACACCGGTACTGACCGTACGTTTTAAAGTTGGAATGGTGTCTCTGTCTCAAAGGGCCTAGGCGCAGGAGCTGGCCAAAATTTATCTCCCGGGAATAATAATAATAAGAAGAAGAAGAAGAAGAAAAAGAAGAAGAAAACTTACGAAGAACAATAAGTGTGCTGCTTTCAGCAAGCACACTTAATAAAAGTAAATTATAATTTAGCAGAAAATATATTCCAGCAGAAGAGATTAGGTTAAACTTCAATTCGATGGTCCACTTTAGTCATTCTGCTAACTATGAGTAACTGTGCAACTAACTAACTCTCAGTATTAGCATTATAGACTGATAGATTAGAGTTTGGGTGAGTAGAATAAGATGAAATATAGTAAAATGTCTAAAGTGGATTATCAAAATAAAGTGTTACTGAGATTTTATTATGCAATACAGACTCAAAAGAAAAGTTGTTTCATGTGAAGCAAGTTATTACTTTATGATGAAAGATTATGAAGACAACTTCATCAACTTACTGACGAGTAACCCACTCACTCAGTGTGTAAAACTCCTCAGCTTTCGTTGTCAATTGCGCCTGTCGCATGTCGTCAATCTGGCAACCTGCGTGAGCGTCGAGTCTGAGGAGGCGGGAAACAACGATCTCTGATTGAATCTGGACTGCAGTACCAATGTCTACCACTAGTTGGTGCTCTTACAGACTGCACCTTCAAGTCAATGTAATCTTTCTCTTCTATCATATGCATTTTAATATCTGGTTCTGTGGATCAGAAGGTCGATTTTGTAACGCTGTCAGAGTTTTAAGTCTGCCCAGGATGAATAGAAAAGACAGCGCAAACGGATGGTAGTTCCACGAGTCTTTATATATGTTGTAACGAATACGACTTTGGGTTAATTTGAATTAGCTCAAGAATATGGGGGATTCTGGGAATATTAATATTCATGACTCATGGTCATAATTCATAAGTCGCATGTACATTTATTTTATCAATTACCGAGATTACCTTGTTCTGTAACTGGTCTGTCCAACCTTTAATTCGTCCAGTGAGTAAAGGTAAGATCAGTACAGTTAAGAAGAGGTATTCACAAACTTCAGGGAAGTTTATGTCCTGGCCACAGACATAAAACTTTCTGAGTTTATTAATTAAAACTACTCACTGTAGTCTATCGAGCGTGTAGCAAGATCTTTTGTCTCATTGACTTTATAAAAGTGGGCTTTCAAATACAGAGACAGTTAAAAGGATATATGGATTTTAATACAAGTAAAACTAAAGGTTATATGAGCTACAAATACAAACGTACGTAAAAATACAAACAATAAAACAAACACACGTTTAACCAAACAATAACATAAGTGATCAGACTGAAATGAAATGAAAGAAAGAAAGAGAAGAGAAGAGAAGAGAAGAGAAGAGAAGAGAAGAGAAGAGAAGAGAAGAGAAGAGAAGAGAAGAGAAGAGAAGAGAAGAGAAGAGAAGAGAAAATTAGTAATTATTACATACAGAAACCTAAGTTCACAAGACTCCTGGAAAGCAGCTTTCAGAGAGGGTTTTAAAGTTACTTGCACGTTCGTTCTCTGTTCGGGCGAGGCTGAAGCAGGAAGCGAGGGTGTGTCCTGTTTTCTGCTGCGTCTTCCAGTGCCGCGGAAGTTTAAAAGGCTTACTGACTGTAATGTTACCGAGAAAGTTCGTCTCCCGGGACGGGAGAGGTTGCAAATCTTGGTTGCAAAGACGGCAGGCTTTTACATGACGCGGGCCATGTGTCCCAGAGGCCAAGGCGATGCCTGTCCAACCGGAGCAGCGCTGCACGTGGAGAAGGAGGAGGAGGTCAGGGACCGGAGAAGCGAGGAAGTGGGATCAGCGGGATCGATGAGAGAAGAAAAAAAAAGAAGTGGGGGTCTCGTCCTTTTAACAGACATCTGTTTTACGCCCTGTTTTGTGACAGAGCGAATCAAAACTTCTGATCTGTAGCGGGAAGATGTCTTCTTTGTGTGAAGAAAAACACGCCCCCTTGTATCATATGTCTTCTAAGCGAAATAATTAATATTTCCTCTTAAGATTATACATACAGAATAATACATCTTACGGTAATACTATGTGCGGGACTGGTTGAATTAAAACAGGACGGTCCGACAGATATCAAGAATTACAGGTAGATATTGGACACACATAACATTACGTTCATATGCATCATTACACACAAATAAAGCTTGATTAAACACACAATAAAATTGTCAGTGTTTCCGTTATGGCAAACGACGACACTTTGAGAAACATAGGAATACATATCCACCTTCAGTGGCTTGTTATGTGGGGGGGAATATCTGTTTCAAAGTCCAGAGTGTGTGTTCTGGAATGTCTTACGAACGTAAAGTTTTATGGTCTGAGGTAGGGTTACCACAAGACACTATTGAGGAACTTCTTTCAGTGAACATTTAGAATTCAAACTTATACTCTAGCAAACCACACTTCTATTATAAAGCAAAGCTAATCACACACATACATATCGGAAGGTATACACTCAAGAGCCATATTTCTACATGAAATGGTACTCAAAGGAGGTTTTGTGTGTGTGGGGGTGTGTGTGTGTGTGTGGGTCATGAGGTTGTAAAGTCACAGGGAGTCCATGCTGACATGGGGGTTTTAGAATGGTTTGTGCAGAACAGGGTTCCTTTTGTGACTAAAATGTTCCTCTGGGGAACAACAGATTGCAATTTTGACTGTTCATGGTAGACTTAGCGGCACCATGCACAGACCCGTTGTCTGAAAAGACAACGAAGGATGTGTTTGGAGACAAGGATTTACTAATTGGAACAGCATGTGACCGCATGTCCGGCATTGTCGCTACAATGTCCTCTCAGTTAAATGCACTCTTCTCATACATGTCATAGAGCGAATATTAACAGGGGAAAAACACTCTGAAAACACGCTACAAATAAGAGTAGAACGTAAACACACAGTAAATCAAAGGAGCAGTCGGTAGAGCGGTCATCTCTCTCCTCTCACGAGCAATACTCTTCTCTCACTGCGCACGCGCTCACTTGAACAGCGCGCATACAATAACATGTCATCTTAAAGGCATACACAACATTCATGTCATGAACACTATAACATTAGGTGGCCGTTACAGATCCCCCCCAGGAAGGTAAAGGCTGCCCTCAGCCGTGCACAACTGAGTACAGCATCACTTTAAACAACCTCATACATGAAAAGTTGTCAAAATAACAGAACCATAATGGAGAATGTATCATTAAGGTACACACTGGCATACATGACAGTACAGATGGACCAAAATACATTGTCTGCAGCAGCATTTTCAAACAAATGAAAACAGCGTGTAACCAAACAGAAACAAAATATAGGACATCCTTTTTTACACTTTTTCTCTTTTTGTGTACAACATTGTAACAAGCATGTCAACAGACTAAGTATTAATACTAATTCTCAATTCTCCTCTTTTCTCAAATTTAAACCTTCTGCCTTTCAAAGTGACAAACCAAGCAAATTAACACACATTGACGTAATCAAAACACTATTTAAGGTCCAGTCTGTCTGTGTGGTACACATTCGTCCACCTATTACTCGACCAGTCTGAGGTGATTCTTGGTGCGCGTCGAGGTCTCAAGTCATAATGGTGTCTGTCAGGAACATTATCACTAACAGTCAAGTTATCGTTTTGAGACCCAACATCAACCTGCAGGTCAGGCAACTCATCAACACTGTCAACATTTCCTGACACATCATGAGCACTGGACGTCACAGGGAGACTATAGTCAACGTTGATTCCCAAGTCCGTTAGGTTTACAGTGGTAGCACCGGCAGTATCCTCTGTTTCCTCCGGCACTTCATCAAGCAAAGAACTGTCAGCTGACGTTTCTACAACAGAAACCCCTGTGGGCTCAGTCTCTGACTCAAGCAGTTCCCAGGTACGAAAAGGAAGCAGATTTACGACATGAAATACACCTGCGTCTGCCCCCGTACTCGCGTCTATGAGTCTGTAGTTCACTTCCGACAGTTTTTGTGCAATTTGGTAAGGGCCAGCATATAGAGGTGCTAGCTTAGCCGTGAAGTTCGCCAGTGCATCCGAACGGGGATGAGTCTTAATTCTGACCAACTCATTTACAGAGTAAGACACAGGCCGACGCCTCTTGTCGTAGTACTTCTTTCTTTTGTCATGGTTCTCATCCAAAACGGACCTAGCATGATCATGTGCTTCTCTGATCGATGACTCCAAGCTTTCCGGGTATGGGATACCAGGTTCATCCCCACCATCACTATTCGGCTGAGTGATGAGGTCAAGAGGGGTATTCAATTCTCGTCCATACAGCAACATGGATGGGCTTTGGCCCGTGCTTTCATGTGGAGCAGTCCTCAAAGCAAAACAAATTTGGGGCAGGTAACGATCCCAAGCAGTGTGCTTGTTACCGACGTAAGCACGGATGGCCGTCTTCAACGTCCGATTCACCCTCTCCGTTGCATTCGTCTGGGGGTGATACGCAGTTGTAAGTCTGTGTTCCGACCCCAGTGTGGTGAGAACATGCCTGAATAGTTCACTCACAAATGGTGACCCTCTGTCCGAAATCAGGTAATTAGGCACCCCATGTCGTGCAAACACCTCGCTAAGCAACTTGCTGGCAGCAACTTGGGCAGTCGCTTCTCGTACTGCACTAACCTCCACCCACTTCGAAAAATAGTCCACAAAGACCAGAATGTAAGCATTACCGCAGGGTGTGCGCGGTAAAGGACCCACAAAGTCCACTCCAGTATACTCCCAAGGTCTTTGAGGGCGGATGGGAACCATGAACCCAGCAGGTTTCCTCTGGCTTGGTTTTGTGAACTGGCAGACAGTACAGGAGGCAACATACTTCTTAGCGTCAGACGACATCTTTGGCCAGTAAAATCGAAGTTTCAGCCGCGCTATAGTCTTCGTCATGCCCAAGTGACCAGCCATCGGGTGATCATGGTAATATTCCATCAAACTCCTTTTCATAGCCGTAGGTGCGTACAGTTTAAGGCGCTTCATAGGGTGGAGATTACAAGCCACTTTGTCATCCACAAAGTACAGGAGTCCATCCTGGATCTCATACTGAGACAACTCCTCAGCGCTATTCTCATCCTGTGCCTCCAACATCCGCAGCAGCTTTCCAGTCTCTGGGTCGTTGAGCTGCAGCTGCCTAATGTGCTCCCGATCTGAAAACATTACAGGGGGTAAAGCACGCAGGTCCAGTCCCCCAATAATGGCATAATCAGGGAGAAGTCCCAAAGGTACACTGCCAGAAGGAACAGGGTTACGTGAAAGTGCATCAGGGACACTGTTACTTGTCCCCGGCTTATGGACAATGTCAAAGTCGAAATCCTGCAATCTGAGAGACCACCTAGCCAGCCGGCCAGAGAGGTTTGGGCGCGACATAAGCCATCTCAAACTGCTGTGGTCTGAAAAAATAGTCACATGTAGACCCTCGATATAAGGCCTGAAGTGTTCGAGGACCCAGATGACCGCTAAGCACTCCTTTTCCGGAGTAGAATAGGGTTTTTCAGACTTATGGAGGGCACGACTTGCATAGGCCACCACAACATCTCTGCTATTTTCGTCCTTCTGCATGAGTGCAGCGCCAAGTCCACTGTCGCACGCATCCGCATGGATAGAGAAAGGAAGAGAGAAGTCCGGGAATGTCAAAATAGGTGCGGAAGTAAGCTTTTCCTTGAGATAATCCATGGCTGTCTGACATTCATTTGACCATACAAAGGGAACATCCGTCCTGGTCAACGCAAAGAGTGGCTCAGCATGTCGGGCATAATCCTGGATGAAACGCCTATAATAGCTGGTCATTCCCAGAAACTGTCGCACTTGTTTCACATTAGCTGGGGTATGAAAATCAATCACTGCTCTCACTTTTTCCTCATTTGGCATGATACCATTTGGGGTGATTTTGTAACCCAGAAAGGTGAGTTCGCTCCTGCAGAACTGGCATTTTGCCAGCTTGATAGACAGTCCAGCAGATCCCAGCCTGGTGAGAACCTCTCTCAGGTCCACAAGGTGCTGTTCGAAAGTAGGCGACGCCACCACAATATCATCTAAGTAGACGGCACACGATTTATAGATGAGACCCGCAAGGACTGTGTTCATGAGCCTTTGAAATGTGGCGGGCGCATTGCACAATCCAAAAGGTAAGACCCGAAACTGAAATAACCCACAGTGGGAAATGAAAGCCGTCTTTGGCTTGGAGTTCTCCGCCACTGCCACCTGCCAGTAGCCTCTGGCCAAGTCAATGGTGGAAATGAAAGTCCCTCTAGCCAGGAAGTCAAGAGATTCATCAATCCTCGGTAGAGGATAAGAGTCTTTAACAGTGAGCTTATTTAGTGCACGATAATCGACACAGAACCTTGGCTCTCCTGAATGCTTTGGTACAATTACAACTGGGGCAGCCCAAGGACCAGAGGCAGGTTCAATTATCCCTTCTCTCAACATGTCTTTGATTTGAGACTCAATGAGTTCCTTTTTAGCAGGAGAAGTGCGGTACGGGGCAAGGTGAACCGGTTTTGCATCAGCTGTAATAATTTCGTGCTCCACAAGAGAGGTGCGACCTAAATGTCCATCAAACAACCCACTGAAGGTCTTGAGCAGTTCAGTTAATTTATGTTGCTGCTCGTTTTCCAGCGATGATTCTCCAACCTTCTCAGACAGGGCAGAAGAATTGAAATCCAGGCAGGACAAATCAGGATCAGGACTAGGTATCTTTAAGTCAGCACCCTCTAACTCCTCAAGGGGCACCGGCTCATCGCCGAGCACTACCGTCCTGGACGGAACATGAATTGAAACTGAAGATCTCAACATAAAATCCATACCCAAGATAACGGGAGAAGAAAGATTATGGACAACAGCAAAGCGGTGATAGAAACGCTGGCCCAAGAAACCCAAAGACAACCAAATGACACCCAGCGGGCAACAGGATGCTCCATCCGCAAGCTGAACTGGAGGTGCAGACCACGGTTTTAATCGTACGTCCCCCCCAGGAATAGTCTGGACAACCGCTGAGTGCACCGCAGAGAGAGAAGCACCAGTGTCAAGAGTTGCATCAAAAACTTGTCCATAAAGATTAACCTTCACTCTGAACGGGGTATTCCAATAGGACGTGGAAGCAATATCCTCCACATGACACAGCTCAGGTTGATCATTTACGGAATCATCAGGTAAGCGAGGCACATCTATCTTCTGGAGGGAGGATTGCCTCGTCTGAACGTCCTCCCTCCTCTGAAGTTTCCCCTCTGGGCAAAGTCTGGGGCCATGTTTCCTTCACCCATGGCTTGGTCAGAGCCATCCATCCGTCCAACGTCCGACACTCTATTGACTGTATCTCTCGGGGGTTCTGGGGGCTCCATTGGAGACAAACGCAGTCTTTCTCCTAGACTACAATTTGGACAAGTACGAGTGGTGAATCCTGGCAAGGAGCACTTAAAACAGTGAACATCCCTTTTAGGCGTACTGCTAGCTTGTCTCTGAGGAGGACACTCAAAACTTGGACCAAGGACTGCATGAAGCTCGTGAGCCCGCAAAAGAAGGTCCATGACTGACGGTATGGGTGTGCCATAAAGAGCGACTCTATATTTCTCAAGCACATGCTTCCTTATCAAGTCTATTTGCTCTAGTTGAGGTGGAGGGGACCTTAGCTTACGAAACTCACCCAACATATGAGCGACAAAGGTCGGCAGTGGCTCATCCGGCATCTGCATACGGTCCAAAATGCCCCTCAGGACACGTTCCTGATTGTCCGAAGGCAGAAAGACTGTCCTAAAGAACTCACAGAACTGATTCCAACTGGTCAAATGTGTGCTTAGTGCAGCAAACCATTTTCTTGGCTCTTTTGACAGAAAACGTGGGAGCTCAAGGAGAATTTGGACATCTGAAAGATCCAGGGAGGTCCTATACACGTTGAGAGACTGAAGCCATTCCTCAGGATTCAGGGAACCATCTGCAGCAAACACGGGTGGCTCGAGCCGTGATTGGTTAAGCATAGCAGTAAGTGCATTTGTTGTGGCACTCATATCCACAGTGAGTGGTTGAGAAAATGTAGGTACAGAGCTATAAGTTACATTGACTGGCACTGACCTTTGAGCTGATGACTTAGCTTGCCCCAAACTGTAAGGAGTTGAGCTGGCTCTGGGAGCTGGATGTGGGGTCACAGGCACGGTACACTCTTGATGTGTTAAACGGTCCATCATGTCCTTTTGTAGGTCAATCGATTCGCGAAGGCACCGCTGCAGCACTGCCACTTCTGCTTGTAACAACTTGTTTTGAGACCGTAAATCTTCAATAGTATGCTGTGACGCTCCCTGTTGTAGAAAAGAGTCTTCATCTGCGGGCCAGTCAGTAAAGTCAGACTTAAAGTCAGGGTGAGTAGCCATTATGTATGAAATCACAATCAATAAATGCAAATAATAAATCAAGATACCGTAAATTTACACAAATATGAGTCAAAAGCTGTACTAACTTTGTACTAACTGTTAACTTTTCTATACCCACAAGAAAAACAGCAGTGTTTATGTAAAAACTCAGAAAATTAACTTCTGCCCTGCTTTTCACCTTTAACTGTAAACCAAGATATGCTGCACAACAGTATAACACAGCAATGTTACCCACAAAGAAAAAAGTATCAGAAAAAAACGATGAAAAATTAGTGATTTGCACAATAGTCTCAACAAAAATGTACTCAACCAAGTGTCCTTTCCAAATGCAATCTATTCCCCACGTGCTGGTTTGAAATTGAAGGCACACCAAAAAAACAAAAAACAAAAAACAAAAAAACAATTATGTCCCAGAAGTGTTTCACACAGTCTTCACTTCAATGTTCCCTTTTTGTCATCCGTTAATGACTGTCCGATCAACACACACAAAAAAAAAATACGATTGTTTTTGTTTCTTTCAATATAGTTCAGTTCAGTTATTGATCCACATTCCACAAGGAAAAACGTTGAGAGAAAAAAAAAATTCCTCCAACTGGTTTTATACTATGAAAACAGTCAATATTCGGGCGATCCACGAAAATAGTATTGGAAATCAGTCAAAACCAACATAAAAAACAACAACATCACCTGAAAATCAGTCACGCACCGACCGCATGGTGTCCATAGTTAGCAAGCTAGTCAGCACGGTGGAATGGAAAAACTCCAGCAACGAAAACCTCTTCCAAAAAAAACAACAACAACAATAACAATCCGAACCTCCTTGTAGATAAAAGGACAAGAGATGACCGGTGAATCCAGTTGTTCGGGCGCCAATTTGTAACGCTGTCAGAGTTTTAAGTCTGCCCAGGATGAATAGAAAAGACAGCGCAAACGGATGGTAGTTCCACGAGTCTTTATATATGTCCTCTCAGTTAAATGCACTCTTCTCATACATGTCATAGAGCGAATATTAACAGGGGAAAAACACTCTGAAAACACGCTACAAATAAGAGTAGAACGTAAACACAGTAAATCAAAGGAGCAGTCGGTAGAGCGGTCATCTCTCTCCTCTCACGAGCAATACTCTTCTCTCACTGCGCACGCGCTCACTTGAACAGCGCGCATACAATAACATGTCATCTTAAAGGCATACACAACATTCATGTCATGAACACTATAACATTAGGTGGCCGTTACAATGTGCTCAGTCATAACAGAGGCTGCACATTTCACACACACACGTGATTAGACCAATCATCACTTTATCAAAACCAGAAGGATCAGTGAGTGAAAGTACATTGATTTGTTCCTATTCAAGCTACAGGCTTTCTGTGCGCTGGTTACAAACTGAAGTCTCTGCTTTTCTTTTAACATTTGCTGCATATTATCATATATCAGTGATATAAGTTAGTTTCTCTGTATGTAATGATAGTAGTGTGTAGATATGAACATATAATGCAGAGTTAGCGAGTATTTAATCATATTCATGAGAGGAGCATGCTGGGAACTTTTCAAAGTTGAAAATACCAACATTTACTCTTCATCAGTCCGTAAATAAAATGATATTTGCGTAACAGAAAGGCTATAAATTACACACCTTCTTCTTCTACGCTATTTTTAAATGGCAGGTTTATTAAAAAAAAAAAATTGTAAATTAAAAAATATAAATATATTCATACTTGTGTTGATCTAATTTACTTCATTAACTGTCATACTTCAAAACCTTTTGAGCATTTAGCAAGCGAAAGTTTATTGGCGGAAAACAAATGATTTTGCGAGCGAACGCAAAGTTTCTCGGGGAACGCAAACATTTTTCGAGAGCATTGACATTATTTTTCCTCCCATTTCATATTTTTTGTTCCTTTAGTATGAAGGTAATATGATGCCATAAAGAGTCATTCTGCTAATGTCAAGTGATGTCAAGTGAAACGTGGCGCTGTTCTGTGGCGACAAGCAGCTTTAGCTCGTGTCTGTGTTACTGTGTTTTAAACGTCTTTTAGGGTTTTAATTCCCCTTTGTGGTGTGCTGTTTAATGTTGTCTGAACATTGTTGAATATCTGAGGGATGGAAGTCACTTTTTACGCCCTATTTTTAGTGACTGTTTTAAACTTCGTTTGGAGCGACCAGCAGCACACATTCCGATACACCCGCGAATTCCTACTGGGATTACAATGGTGCTATCCTGCCGTGACAGACTTCAACATCAATTCACTGGCTGGGAATCTGCCTCTGGAATTACTTATTGGTAGAAACATTAACTTTACAAAACAAGGCCAAACTAGGAAGCGGGGGAAAAGGGGTGGTGTGAAACAGCGAACCAGGAAGCTATTGAGCACGAATCGCATCCCCTTGCCTTCAGTCATACTGGCTAATGTGCGGTCCCTCAGGAATAAGATTGAGGAATTACGGGCAAATGTTTTGCATCTGCGGGACTACAGGGATGCATGTCTTATGGCTTTCACAGAGACTTGGCTCACTGAGTCGGATTCGGACTCGGCACTGGAGATCAGCGGCTTTGGAGCCCCTCTGCGCCTGGATCGGGACAGTGAGGTGACACATAAAACGCTGGGCGGTGGGGTCTGTTTGTACATAAATCGCAGATGGTGTAGCAATTTTACTGTGAAAGAGCGGATTTGTCACCCTGACATTGAACTGTTGTCTGTGTCACTACGGCCGTACTACCTCCCCAGAGAGTTTCCCCAGATTTTCGTGACTGTGGCCTATATCCACCCCAAGGCTGACGCCAAGTCCGCCGCAGACATTGTTTTTAAAACCGTAAGCAAACTTCAGTCTATCTCCCCTGCTGCTCCTAATTTTATTCTCGGCGATTTTAACCATTGTAATTTAAAGAAAACACTGAACAGCTTTTATCAGTATGTAAAATGCCCCACACGTCGTAATAAAACTCTTGACCTGTGCTACGGCTCCATTAAAGGCGCATATACGTCCAAGGCGGGGCCAGTGCTGGGTGCCTCTGACCATAACTCTGTCCACCTCTTACCCGCCTACACCTCGGTGTTGAGGAGGGAGAAACCTGTTAGAAAACAGGTGAAGGTTTGGTCGGAGGACAGCTCTTCAGCGCTACAAGCCTGCTTTGAGTGCACAGACTGGACAGTGTTTCAGGACTCCTGTTCTGATATTGATGAACTTACTGACGTTGTCTGCAGTTACATCTCTTTTTGCAAAAACTCTGTTCTCCCGAGCAGGGAAGTCAAGGTGTATCCAAACAACAAACAGTGGATCTCTAAGGACATTAAAGAGTTGCTAATCAAACGAAAAACTGTTTTTAATGAAGGTGATGTGTACGCAGAGAGGGCTGTGAGAAAAGAGATCAGGGCTGAAATTAAAAAAGCTAAATTAAGGTATAAGGAAAAAATTGAGGCAGATTTGAGAAGTAATAATTTAAAGAAAACCTGGAATGGTATGAAAACATTGATTGGGTCTAATGATAAAGCTAACAGAGTTGTCCTGGATGGTTTTTCATCTGATAAACATTTGGCTGATAAATTTAATGTATTTTATTCTCGATTTAACAATTTGGATTTAGATGTTGAAATGGAAGGTTTCAGGGCTATCACACAGGCAGCTCCATTAATTACTGTTGACAGTAGTACTGTGGCTTACATTTTCAGGCGCACCAGATCAAAAAGTCCGGGGCCAGATGATATTTGTGGGCAATTATTAAGAACATGTGCAGATCAACTCTGTCATATCTTTCAGTTCATTTTTAATTTGTCCTTATCACAACAAAGAGTCCCTAGAAGTTGGAAGCATTCTATTATTGTGCCTATAGCCAAGTGCAGCTCCCCAAAATCCTTGAATGATTTTAGACCTGTAGCCTTGACCTCATTGGTTATGAAAAGCTTTGAGAAAATTATCAAAGAGGCTGTCTTACTGCAGGTTGGAGATCAGTTAGATCCACTACAGTTTGCATACAGGTCTGGCAGGGGCGTGGAGGATGCTGTGATCACACTTCTGCACTTTATTTTTAGTCATCTGGATAGAGCAAAGACTCATGTCAGACTTTTATTTGTTGATTTTACTTCTACTTTTAACACCATTCAGCCCTTTCTGCTCGCTGAGAGACTGATTGCAGATTTTAACCTTGATTTGAATTTGGTGGGCTGGTTATTGGATTTTTTAACAGATAGATCCCAGTGTGTGAGGGCAAACAGCACCCTATCTGAAGTCACTTTTACATCCACTGGTTCCCCCCAAGGTTGCTGTCTGTCTCCTCTCCTGTACATCCTGTACACAAACCAGTGTCGCAGTTTGTACCAAGATAGATATATACTTAAGTTTGCTGATGATTCTGTTATTGTCAGCCTGCTATCAGGGAATGAGCGGGACCATGGGCCAGTCCTTAGTGACTTTGTAGAGTGGTGTGATAGTTCCCTTTTACAGCTGAATGTATCTAAAACTAAGGACATGGTCATTGACTTTCGGAGGACACCACCTCCCCCTACAGTCACGGTTATTAAAGGCACGGACATTGAGCTCGTGGAGACATACAAATATCTTGGAGTCATTTTAGACAACAAACTGTGTTTTGAACCTTTGGTTGACGCTGTCTCAAAGAAAATCCAACAAAGAATGTACTTCCTTAGGAAAATGAACACTTTTAATGTTTCTTCAGAAATGATGACTCTGTTTTATCGTGCTTTTATTGAATCGGTTTTATCTTTCTGTATAGCTGCTTGGTTTGGAAGCCTCTCCCTGTCAAATAAAAACAGACTTGGTAGTCTGTGGTCAAAGTGGCGAGTAAGATTTCCAGGAGAAGTCAGGCTCAACCAAGGGAGTTATACATTAAACAGGTCCAGAGGAAAGTTAGAGTTATAGCTCATTCACAGGATCATCCCCTTAGAACAGAGTTTGAGCTTATGCCCTCTGAGCGGCGCTATCGAGTTCCTAGCTGCAGAACAAAGAGGATGTATATATCTTTTATTCCGTCAGCTGTGAGGCACCTTAATGGCACTTAGCACTTTATATTAACTTGTCCTGTACTTTATTTATTTATTTATTATACATTATGTACATTGGGCTTAAATGTGAATTCCTTCTCTGCTGGTTGGTTTTGTTGGTGAGTGTTGTTGTATGTTTATGTGTTTATGTGTTTATGTGTTTTATGTGGAGCATTTGCTGCAAATCCAATTTCCCTTGTGGGACAATAAAGGTACTTTGACTTTGAGTCGCATGCGCAGGGTAAGATCTGTGGAAGTGTACATAAGTTTGCAAGCATAAATTAAAGGGAAATGTCTAACCCATGTACGTGTAAACGGGCCTCACTCACTGAGGAGGAGGAGGGCGGGGCCACCTTCATCATGTAGCCAATCAGATGAGCTCCTCGCTGACTCTCGATTTACTCTTATCTGATTGGTCCAATAAACACGCCAGTCGCCACAACACATCTTTATCTTCATTTGGCATCTCATTATGGATTTGTGTTTATGACATTCTGCTTGGTGTGACAAGGAATTGAATGTTTTTCAGGGGGTGTTTTTATTATAGCAGGATAATGTCCGCAGAATGATGAAATTATGAACATGAATAGATCTGTCATAGATTTGGTTTTCAGATGGCGTTGCAGAGTCCATAATGTCTGTGGGAGAGAGTAAAAAAGTCAGGGAATCAAAACAAAAGAGCCAGGAAGTTACATTTGATATAACCTACTCTTATCCAGTGATTGCTCTGATAAGCTAAATCGCGCTCTTTCTGGGGAGCCGTCCCCCATCCTGTTGTTCTAGGAGAACGCGTGAAAGAAAGATCAAACCCAAAAAATGACACCACAATTCTGACAACTTTTGAATATCAGAACTTTGAAGATTAACATTCAAACTTAGAACACATTATTAGAACACCCTTTGACTTTATGAATACACAAAAATAACATCTTAATGATTTTTTATATTTTGTGCATTTATTTAAAGACTGCATGTAGGCCTACCATTTTGACGCTTGTGTTGCCTTACTTCTTTGGTAATATTAAGTTTTTATGAATTTATTTTTCAGCACATGTAGTCAGAGTTACATAAAATAATAATAGTGCAACAAATAGGAGATTGTTTTATTTATTTTTATCATGTTTGTTAAAAGTGTGCTTGAATGATGTTAGTTCATCTGCGCTACCATGTGTTTGCTATAACAATGAAAATATTTGAAAAACCTGTTAAAATCAAGTAATGATGCAATCCTTTAAATCTTAACTTTTGAATATAGTAGAATTAAATGGATGTAAAATTATTATCTTATCACATGTGTCCTTTTATTTAACGTGACAGAAAAGACAGTAACACCAGTGACACAATGAATCACCAATGATATGCGTAAGACCAAAGATCATTATACTTCAACTATAATTAAGTAGATGAGACTAAATTGTTACATTTGGCATACAATCTAATTGAATAGCTTTGAATAAAGTTTATCTATAAATGTGAGTCACTGGTGTCACTGGTGTTACCCATAAGAAAAAGAGACACCAGTGAAAAATTTCATTTTTACAAAATGGGTACTACAATGTTTATCGACTCTTTAAGATCATCTGATGCTGTTCATCATCCGTTACTCTGAATAAAAGCAGCTGCTAAATCAACTAGAATGCATTTCCGGAGGAACTTGCTCGGGTGCGGTTCACTAACCTGAGCAGGAAGTGGGTAAGGGTGCGTTGAAGTTTGCTTGATCTGAGAATTTCAACAATAGTACTTTTTTCAAGATTGTGCAAAAAGGTGAAAAGTTATGTGCATTAAGAGACATGTCTGCAATGTAGACTAGTGCCAATGGCATTGTTTATGTGGCTTGGTTGTTGGTTTTGAAATATTTGGTTATGAATATACAGCAGAGAGTGGGAGTGTTTTGGGGGATGAAATAGTATTGAAAAGAAGTTGACAGTCTTCATTTACTGTATCCAATAAGCCAATACAAAACTCCTGTTCTGTGGTTGAGTGTTCCATTTGATTAGGAACAAATTTACTATCTCAAATTAAGGTCTACCGTAATTAGCGATGCTTTGATTGCTTCTGTCAAGATGGTTGTCATCACCTACACAGAAACGCTGATTTTTATAGCCTACCGTCAGTCCTCATATTGTAATTAAATGAAAAACGCTATCAGTTTCACTATTAGCTTACTCTAGCGATGCAATCGCAACAACATGGATAACGCTGTTTGGCCTTGCCTAACTTTATATGACATATGCGCCATATGCTAGAGTTACACATCCCGCTGCCATTTCAGGGCTTGAATTTCGGTGCGGGAATGTGGGGATTGCGCATAATTTTAAACCATTCCCGCAAGGTTAGCTTTTATAGTGCGAGAAATTCACGCACAAATATATTCACTTCATCTCAGAACAAATGATTAAAAAATAAATTCACAGATGCGAGAAAAAAGATGTCAAACTGTCTTTTATTTTCGAATTTAATTCCTCAATCAGCGCTGGACCGGCATTCTCTGTCTTCCACTGAGCCCTGGCCGTAGACAGATCATGCTTCACGCTGTCAATGTTTGCGTTGCGCTGATCTTATTCACACTATCGAGTGTAGGTGCAGCATTCTAACATTGAGTCATAATGAGCTGTTTGTGAAGAAATTATCCGCTTCCAAATTATGTCATTTTAATCACGAAATTGAAACATTAAAAAACAATTTGCTCTTTATGGTGTGCGAGTGATAGAGCGCGGCAGCAACGAACCATCAGCTTGCAGCGTAACAACATTGAATGCTCGGCCGAACAGCTGATCATAGCTGTACAGGGCGCCTTATTATTTTTCATCTCCATAAATACAGGGTGGGCCATTTATATGGATACACCGTAATAACATGGGAATGGTTGGTGATATTAAAGTCCTGTTTGTGGCACATTAGTATATGTGATGGTCACCACCCATCTTGAGGAGTTTGCCCCCTCACATATACTAATGTGCCACAAACAGGACTTTAATATCACCAACCATTCCCATGTTATTACGGTGTATCCATATAAATGGCCCACCCTGTAGATCAAGAAAATATGATCATATAACACCAATTTTATCATCTCTACATTGGTTACCTATGAAGTTCTGTATCAATTACAAAGTATTACTAATGACCTATAAAGCCCTAAATGGTTTAGCTCCAGTGTATTTAACGGAACTTCTATCGCCCTACAATCCACCGCGCTCTTTAAGATCACTAAATTCGCCACGGGACAGCAAGCGCTTGTGGAAAGGAGACAGCGGCGCGCTCGCGCTTTCCACTTGTTTTTACACATCTAAGGTGCGTTCCATTCGACAGATCCATATGCAGTGTTCACTGCTCCCCTACTCCCTGAGCACGGTATATCAGTTGAAGTGGACTTCACTGACAATAACCGCTCATTTGAAACGCCCTGTGCAAACGTCATCAAAGTTTAGTTTTGCTTTCTGTTCAATCCAATATGGCGGACGATCGAAATGGACTCGTGATGTCATCTTCGCGAGCAACTTACACCGGTACTGACCGTACGTTTTAAAGTTGGAACGGTGTCTCTGTCTCAAAGGGCCTAGGCGCAGGAGCTGGCCAAAATTTATCTCCCGGGAATAAGAAGAAGAAGAAGAAGAAGAAGAAAACTTAAGAAGAACATTAAGTGTGCTGCTTTCACCAAACACACTTAATAACTACAGTCAAACCTCAATACAGAGAAAGCTTTTTGTTACACATGTGTAAGATTAAAATGTAACAAAAATAAACAAGAATTCTTTATCCATCTGGATCTGATCTCATTTCAACCTCTTTTTTTTTGCTGTATGGTAATAGCACAACCGGTTCATTTGTATGTATAATTGTGTGTGTGTGTGTGTGTGTGTGTGTGTGTGTGTGTGTGTGTGGGTGGGTGGATCTGTTTTGCACATTTTGTTGTGATTTCACCAGAATGAAACGAATAGCTCAGTCTCCACAACAGATTGAAGCGCGCGTCCGTGTGAAGAGTGAAGACTGCGCGAGCCACAAGACAACACTGGATCCACTTCACTGATCGAAGCGGCGACGAGCACTTTACCGGCTGGCGCGGGCTCTGGTCACGTGTTAAAGACACACTTTAGAGAGTGACTGAAAGCAAGACTAAAGCAAGACAGTCCGAGGAGAGAAAAATCACGGAAAGACAGTTCAGGTACGTACGTAATAATAATAAGTGATTGGAGATGTGGCTTTACAGCCGGCAATGCGATGTGTTAATCTTCTGATTTAGGTAAACTATTTCCCCAATAAATCATAAAAATATCTTTAAAATAGGCGTCAAACACGATAGTCAGGTCCCAAAATAGATAAATAGCCCTGGATAAGATGCAGTAGGCATTTTTGAGGAAAAGTACTTCAAGTGTTGTTTCTATATGATTTTTAGGTGCTGAATCCATTTCTGCCGTATAACAAGTTGTAAACATCACTGTTTTGGCATAAACAATAAAAACAAAATGGCTGCCAAAAAAAAGTTTAAACATTAAACATTACAACTAAAACTATGCATTCTCAGAATATTTAAACATGTAAACAATGAAAAAACAACATTAACATGAAAGGGATAGTTTTTAATGGCTGCTGGAATTATGCCAAGGTACACTGGGAAGCATATATCAGTGGAAATATGCAATTATGGCCAGCCCGAAGGGGGGAACTTGGAATACACATGACCCCAGGGGGGTCATATTGAGAATCACTGGGGTGTCCACCTGCAGGTGGAATATTTCAAACCCAGGGGTGGCAAGGTAGCTTGCCGAGGGAAAGACACATGCTCAGAGAGGCTTACAGTGGACTACACACGTGGGGGTTGCCCAGAGGCCGTGTTAGGTGTCGCCCAGCCTGCAGATCTACATATGTCTGTTAGCGAGGCGCCATGCGCTAGAGCCCAAGAGGATGCCACACTCCGGGTGGAGCAGGCCGTCACATCAAGGGGGCATGGTCGACCTTGCTGCTGGTAAGCCAAAGCAATGGCATCCACTATCCAGTGAGACAACCTTTGCTTGGAGAGAGCCTTTCCCTTCAGCTTCCCACCATGACAGACAAAGAGCTGGTCTGAAGTCCTGAAACAATGCATCCTGTCTACGTAAGTATGGAGGGTGCGTACTGGACAGAGCAGTGCCAAGGCTGGGTCTGCGTCCTCCAAGGGCAGCGCTTGCAGGTTCACCACCTGGTCTCGAAAGGGTGTGGTGGGAACCTTGGGCACATATCCAGGCCGGGGTCTCAGGATCACGTAAGAGTTAGCTGGTCCAAATTCCAGGCACACTTCGTCACCCGAAAATGCCTGCAGGTCCCCTACCCTCTTGATGGAGGCCAATGCAACCAGGAGCACTGTCTTCATTGACAGGAACTTAAGCTCCACTGATTGCAAAGGCTCAAAGGGAGCACTCTGCAGAGCAGTTAAAACCACAGAGAGGTCCCAAGAGGGAACGAGAGGAGGGCGAGGAGGATTCAGTCTCCTCGCTCCTCTCAGGAAACTGATGATCAGGTCGTGCTTTCCAATGCACTTACCATCAACTGCATCATGATGTGTGGCAATGGCGGCACCATACACTTTCAGGGTGGAGGGAGACAACCTTCGCTCCAACCCTTCTTGCAAGAAGGAAAGCACGACACTGATCGGGCCTTTCGTGGGTTCTTTAAGTTTAGAAGAACACCAGTTGACAAAGAGGTTCCACTTCAACGCATAGGCATGTCTCGTGGACGATGCTCTAGTCTAGCGGAAGTGATGGTAGCCACCACCGCTGGTGGTAGGGTACTCAAACCTGCCTCGTCCCGTCCAGGAACCACACATGGAGGTTTCAAAGATCGGGACGAGGGTGCCATAGGGTGCCCCATCCCTGAGAAAGCAGGTTCTTTCTCAGAGGAATTGGCCAGGGAGGTGCTGTCGCGAAGAGTACTAGTTCTTGGAACCAGGTGCGGTTGAGCCAATACGGGGCAACCAAAATTACCTGCTCCTCGTCCTCCCTGATCTTGCGCAAAGTCTACGTAAGAAGGCTCAATGGGGGAAAACGCATACTTGCAGAGGCCCCGCGGCCAGCTGTGCGCCAGTGCATCCGTGCCGAGCGTGCCCTCGGTCAGAGAATAAAACAGGTCGCAGTGGCAAGAGTCGTGGGAGGCAAACAGATCTACCTGTGCGTCCCCGAACTGATCCCAAATCAGATGAACCGACTGGGGATGGAGTCCCCATTCTCCAGCGAGAGGCCGAAACAGAGACATATCAGCTTCACGGTTCAGGTCTCCCGGGATATGAATGGCTCGAAGCGACCTCAGATGCTTCTGACTCAATATGAGGAGGTGGCAGGCGAGTTGCGACATACGGCGGGAGCGCAGACCACCTTGTCGGTTGATGTACGCTACTGTGGCGGTATTGTCTGATCGGACTAATACGTGCTGACCCCTGAGCAACGCACAGAAGCGGTGCAGGGTGAGACGTACAGCCAGCAACTCGAGGCAATTGACATGCCAAAGGCGCTGGGGTCTTGTCCAGGAGCCTGCAGCAGCATGTCCATTGCACATGGCGCCCTAGCCCATTATGGAGGCATCTGTTGATACAACAACATGCCAGGAAACTCATTCTATGGGCACTCCAGCCCATAGAAAACTGAGGTTCGTCCACGGGGTGAAGGTCTGACGGCAGTCACTGGGACTCGGAGCGTGCCGTGTTGCCATGCCCACCTCGGGACTTGATCGTGAAGCCAAAGCTGAAGCGGTCTCATATGAAGCAAGCCGAGCGACGTTACTGCGGCTGCGGATGCCATATGCCCCAGGAGCCTCTGAAATAGTTTCAGTGGAACCGCACTCTTGCCCTCGAACTGACGAAGGCAAATTAGCAGTGACTGCGCGCGTACGCTCATAAGCTGCATGCACATGGCGACCGAGTCGATTTCCATACCGAGAAAAGAGATCCTCTGCACGGAGCAGAGTTTGCTCTTCTCCCAGTTGACCCGAAGGCCCAGACAAGCTAGGTGCCGCAGCACTAGGTCCCTGTGTTCGCAAACCTTGTCTCGAGAGTGAGCTAGGATCAGCCAGTCGTCGAGAGGAACAAGGGCTGCCTCGACAACCTTTGTGAAGACGCGAAGAGACAGGGCTAGCCCGAAAGGGAGAACCGCGCACTGGTATGTCTGCCCCTCGAATTATATATATATATATATATATACTGGTATGCCTCATTTGCATATGTAAACATGACATTTCAGAAAACTTGTAATACAAAAAATGTCTGTCTCTATGTAAGTGAAAAACTGGAAAGGTTTTATGGTGATATCTATAACTTAAACTTTTTACCCTATCCACCTGTAGTGTTTTGGCTGTGAATATTGCACCTATTGTTTCAATGACAATTACAAGAAAATGGGACCCTTATTTCAATGTTATACGGTGGATCCTTATTCAGGAGACATTGAACTTTCTAAAAATGTGGTATAACAACTTTTCCTCAAAAATGCCTACAGGGTTACCCAATCTTGAAGATTCGGACCTGACTACGAGATAAACTTTCTAGTTCTACATGAGCTGATGCGGAAGATCTGAAGAGGACGGGTAAGCGAACAACATTATGAAAGATTTCATTTCAGAGAGAATTTTGATAAAAAATTGACAAAATTCCCGGGAGAGTGGAACTATTATGAGCGCTGACTTATTTTATGTAGGCTATGGGGCGAAGAGTGGGAAGGGAATGTTTAAAGGGATACTTACTTTAAAATGAAAATTCTGTCATCATTTACTCACCCTCAAGTTGTTTCGAACCTGTATGAACCTTTATTTTTTCTGCTGAACAGAAAGGAAGATATTTAGAAGAATGTCAGTAACCAAACGGTTAACTGGAACCATTGACTTCCATAGTTTTAATTGTCATAATTTTTTTTCCTACTATGGATAAAACTACTCGTTTTATCAACTGCTATTTTAAAAGAGTGTTTTATTTTCCTCCACAGACGTGCAGTTCAGCGATTGATGATGGCCAGTAAAGTGACCCCAGATGCTGCTGGAGAGGTTGTGTGTGTTTTATTAGGGGTTTCATTGTGAACACACATCGTTTGAGCTTCGTTTGAGCATAATTTTACATTAGATATTTTACAGATAATTGGTATTTGACATGCCATTATTTTTTACTGTTACAGTAGTTTAAAGCAATAAGCCTCTTGAAGCCGTGTTTTACAGTGAGTTTAGAACAGCTGAGGGCCGTTGTTAGAAGCGGAAATAAATCTAAATTCACTATGAAACACTTCAAGAGGCTTATTGCTTTTATAAAATGGTTACTCCATAAAAAATATTAATTTTAATATTAATTTTATTCATAAAATTCATATTAATGCAGCAACAGAGAGTCACGAATGGCAGTTGTGCAGTAACACTGATGTAATGCACTCAGAGTTCAATTCAATTCAATTCAAATTTATTTGTATAGTGCTTTTCACAATACATATTGTTTCAAAGCAGCTTTACAGAAAGTGCATTTCAGAAATGTACATAGAAAAATACAGTTAGTTAATCATGTATTAATTTAGGGCATAAACATATTGCCAGCGTCGAGTCATCTCTTATCAGGCGTCGAGTCGTCTCTGCACAGGTGTTGGGGCATCTGTAGTTTCCGTGGGAGGCTGGATACAAACTGGAGCTGACGATCTGTATTTACCTCAGGACTAGCATCCCGAGATAACAACAGAAAAGCAGATGGGAAAAAATAAGCGTAGCTGCTGTTCATAATATTAATGCATTCAATCTGATTCAACTGTAGTATAAAAGGTAAGTATTATGTGAATGCTTGGCTAAAAGAGATGCGTCTTTAATCTAGTTTTAAACTGAGACAGCGAGTCTGAGCCTCGAACAATATCAGGAAGGCTATTCCACAGTTTAGGAGCCAAATGTGAAAACGCCCTCCCTCCTTTAGTGGACTTAGATATCCTAGGAGTGACCAGAAGCCTCGAATTTAGTGATCTTAAAGAGCGCGGTGGATTGTAGGGCGATAGAAGTTCCGTTAAATACACTGGAGCTAAACCATTTAGGGCTTTATAGGTCATTAGTAATACTTTGTAATTGATACAGAACTTTATAGGTAACCAATGTAGAGATGATAAAATTGGTGTTATATGATCATATTTTCTTGATCTACAGCAGGGATAGGCAACTCCGGTCCTGGAGGGCCACTGTCCTGCAGAGTTTAGCTCCAACCCTAATTAAACACACCTGAACAAGGCAATCAGTGTTTTCAGGATTACTAAATCTATACAGGCAGGTGAGTTTTTATCAGGACTGAAGCTAAACTCTGCAGGACAGTGGCCCTCCAGGACCGGAGTTGCCTATCCCTGATCTACAGGGTGGGCCATTTATATGGATACACCGTAATAACATGGGAATGGTTGGTGATATTAAAGTCCTGTTTGTGGCACATTAGTATATGTGAGGGGGCAAACTCCTCAAGATGGGTGGTGACCATGGTGGCCATTTAGAAGTCGGCCATCTTAGATACAACTTTTGTTTTTTCAATAGGAAGAGGGCCATGTGACACATCAAACTTATTGGTAATGTCACAAGAAAAACAATGGTGTGCTTGGTTTCAACGTAACTTTATTCGTTCATGAGTTATTTACAAGTTTCTGACCACTTATAAAATGTGTTCAATGTGCTGCCCATTGTGTTGGATTGTCAATGCAACCCTGTTCTCCCACTCTTCACACACTGATAGCAACACCGCAGGAGAAATGCCAGCACAGGCATCCAGTATCCGTAGTTTCAGGTGCTGCACATCTCGTATCTTCACACCATAGACAATTGCCTTCAGATGACCCCAAAGGAAACCTCAAGGCCACTGGATATTTAAAATTGCTACATGATGATGTGTTTCCCTCTTTATGCACTGAAGCTGGCATGTTCCCTGAGTTTTTCCAGCAAGATGGTGCACCACCACATTATGGGTGCCAGGTCCGAGCATTCCTAGATGAACAGTTTCCTGGAAAGTGGATTGGTCGTCGTGGGCCAGTTGAATGGCCCCCAAGGTCTCCCGATCTGACCCCCTTAGACTTTTATCTTTGGGGTCATCTGAAGGCAATTGTCTATGGTGTGAAGATACGAGATGTGCAAGATTGTAAAGATGTTCAATCAAGTGTCATTGTTGACTCTGTCATTTAGTCAGATATATTGTGTGTGTAAACAGTCTTTGAGTTTGATCAAGTTCCTCTAAAACATATTTCAGAGCCAGAAGACACAGAAACCCAGAGATGATCATCTCCAGAGTCTCTCAAACACAAAGAAGACTGACTCAACAACCGAGAACAGAAGTAAGACATGAACCCTTCATCTGATCTGAACATCTCCATCAGTAAGAGCATGTGAATCATGATTAGAGTAGAGCTGTACTGAAATAAAACACTTTCTCTGTCCCTGAAACCCTGTGGAGAAGATTCTGGCGCTTTTCCATTACCAGTACCAGCTCGACTCGGCTCGGCTCGCTTTTCGCTCCGTTTTCCATTGCAGATAGTACCTTTACAATAGTACCTGGTCGTCATAGCGACGCCGCAGGAAACTGCCGTGACTTAATCTTTTACGCGAGACACACACCCGCTACCCACACACACAGGAAAATGGAGGAAATCGAGTGTATGCTGTTTTTGGATGTTTTTGTTTTTGTTTTAGCTGTTCTTTATTCAGGATACTCCGTCTGGCGCGTGCAATGATGACGCAGTGAATAGTGACGATTCTCTCTGACCAATCAGCAGTCTGCCGTGTTTTCACGTCACATTTTAGTATCGCCTCAGCTCGCCTCAGCTCGCTTAGAACCTCGCCGGAGGTGGTACGAAAAAAAGTACCTGGAAGCAGGTACAGGTACAACTTTTACACAGTGGAAAACCAAACAGAGCCGAGTCGAGTCGAGGCGAGCTGGTACTGTAGTGGAAAAGCGCCACGTCTCACGTTACTGATGCCTCACGTTACTGTCTGTGTTTTTCACAATGATCCGGTTTGTTTTCTGTGAGGAACAGTCTGATCTTCAGTGAGTTTGTTCTCTGCAGTTCACACAACCGTTCATATTGGGAGTGTTTTCTGAAGATGGACATTATTAACACACAGTCATAGATTACTACTTTTCTCACATTTCATTTCATTGCTGTCAAAGCTGATGAATATTGATTGATATTCAATTTAAATCAATTAGCATTTATTTGTATAGCGCTTTTAACAATACACATAATTTCAAAGCAGCTTTACAGAAAATGCATGAGTCCAAAGATTACAATTTACAGTGATCTGTTATCAGCGGTAACTGTCTTAGTTATGGATTTCAGAAATGTTCATATACAAATCACAGTTAGCGAAACATTTATTAATTTAAACAATGTAATAATAAGGCAGAAACAACGAGCTCATTGAAGTAATGAATACTTGTTTGTAAACAAATAATTATGAAATTTAGAAAGATGCAGCATTGGTGATGTTGATTCAGAGTTAGCGTCATCTGAAGTCTTCATAAGAGGCTGGATCCAAACTGGAGCTGAAATACTCTCTAGTTACCTCTGATGGGCGTCCCGAGATAAAACACAGAAGCAAATAGAAAATAATTAGCGTAGCTGCTGTTCATAACATTAATCAAGGATAACCATGTGCATTTGATCTGGTATAACTGTATAAGGTTAGGAGATGCATTATATGAATGCTAGGCTAAAGAGATGTGTCTTTAATCTAGATATAAACTGGGAGAGTGAGTCTGAGCCCTGAACATGATCAGGAAGGCTATTCCAGAGTTTAGGAGCTAAATGTGGAAACACTCTCCCTCCTTTAGTGGACTTAGATATTCTGGGTACTATCAGAAGCCCAGAGTTTTGTGACCTTGAAGAGCGTGATGGATTGTAGGGCGATAGAAGATCAGTTAAATACACAGGATCTAAAACATTTAGGGCTTTTAGGTCAGTAGCAATACTTTATAATTGATACGGAACTTAATAGGTAACCAGTGTAGAGATGATCATATTTTCTTGACCTAGTAAGAACTGCATTCTGAACTAATTGTAGCTTGTTTATCGAGGATGAAGGACAACCGGCTAGTAATTACAGTAATCTAGTCTAGAGGTCATGAAAGCATGAACTAACTTTCTGCATCAGAAACAGAATCATGTTCCGGAGCTTGGCGATGTTTCTGGACGTGCTTTCTTATATCCAGACCTACTCACTTTTAAACCTAGCCAACATTTGCTTTGAAGTTTCTGATCTCGATGGACACTCGATGGCTCTGTATGTTGTAAGATCTGCCGGATGTGTTTCTGGAGTTTCTCTGGTCAGCTGGATGGACGTCAGTCCAGTGTTAATGTGTTTCTCATATCAGGATACTGTGGGCTGGAGAATCAAGGGTCCTCCTCCTGCTTGAATGCAGTTCTTCAGACGCTCTTCATGACGAAGGGATTCAGGCAACATGTCCAGAGGTAAAGAAACATCTTTCACTTCCAGCAGTGGAAACAACATGACAAACAGCCGATCGATAAACACTCAATGTCTTCTGTAGATTGGGAGGACGAGTCGGTTCATCTGATGATAGCTTGGCTGAAGAGTTGAAGAAGTTGTTCAGTGAATTAGAAACACAACAGAAAACTGCAGTTTCAGCAGCTGGAGTCACGAAGAGCCTCGGCATTACAGGCGGTTGGTCTCTTTATTGCGGTTTCCAGCATTCAGTCAATGTTTCTGCTGATGAAAGTTACTCAATATAAGTGTTTGATTGTTATTTGCTTTCTCTCCATCAAACCCAAAGTTCATGAACAACGAGACGCAGCAGAACTTCTACAGTTGATCATTGAAAAGACTCCTGGATCCTCTGAGGTAACTAGTTTCTTCTGGGTTATTCTGTTGTGGCAACCACGAGGGAAAGAGAACACTACTTATGTTTTGATCTAGACTACGCCACCCTGGGAATTTCACCCAGAGAGTATTATCCACGCATAGGTTCCCCACTAAAGACAGGAAGACATGGGGACACAGGTATTCATGCAAAATTACAAAAGTTTATTATAATTTATAAAAAAAAAAAAACAGACACAGAAAGGGGACAAGCCCCAAACATTCAAATACAATGTTAACAGAAAGAAAGCTGTGCCATTGCCAGAGATATATAAATGTTCCCCTCACACACACGCTCACACTCACAGCACAAGAGCCCCAGTGAAGTGATCAGTCACGGCACACGGTGTAGACACCACCACCAAAAGGAGGAGAACGATCAATTTCCTATGCCAAAAAAAGGCCGCAAAAAAGAAAACACACTCTCCACACCTCACACACACACCACACAAAGAGGAAAAAATTTATAAAATGTAATGTCAACCCTTGATAGGCCCAATCCAATAAAGAAAAGAATTGATAATAAAAATAACCAAATCCAATAATCTTTAACCAAAATCCCCCCCCCCCCCCCCCCCAAAAAAAAAGATAGAAACGTATGTATGTTATACACATACACAAATCAAAAACATTTCAAATGAATTAACAATATACAAAATAAATCAAGATTCACACAAATAATATATTTACCAAAAATACACAGTTCAAAACATGGGAACAATTATAAAAAAAAAAAAAAAAAAAAAGGAACTTAATCCTTCTGCAAAACAAAACCTCAAGACGACAAAGCAAGAAAAATCCTAGCAAACTAAGCAGAGCACAAGCCAGTTTGAAATCTTAAATATGGGCAAAGCATCCAAGTGAAGGAATCGAAGTGTGTGTAAGCAGGTAATATTCTTAATGCGCATGTGAACGCCATCAGCGTTTCTCACAGGTTCGCGTTTAAAGTCTGTGTAGAGAGAATGGTGTCGTCTTAGCGGCCGCTAATTTAATAACAAATGATCATTGCGACGGAAGCGAATCAATCAAAACTAACTTTAGCTGGAAAATAACTTTATTAAAGAACCGCTATAAAGCCAAAACAATCTCTCTTACCTTAAATTATACGCTTATCTCTGTAAAGCTGCTTTGAAACAATCTACATTGTTAAAAGCGCTATATAAATGAGGATGACTTGACTTGACTTGAACATAGTATCAGAACATCGTCAAAACAGCGGTGACATCACTGCACAACTACAGTCCTCCGTCACGTAGCTGCGGGTCAGGTACATAAATAGACATCCCTTTAATAGTTCACAGCAGTGCCATTCACAAACTAAAAAAAAAACATTACAGGAGAGTTGCTATCTAAACAGTTGCTACATTTTATCAAGGCAACCACAATGCATTAAAGCCGGTCATACCCGCACCTGAAGGGCACAGACACCCGCTCGGCAGCCATCCGGTAAAAGATGGAGGAAGTCAACTCCGCGTTTGTAGTGGAACATGATGGGTCGCAGCAGTATCCCGCTCGGAGCGTCAGTCACAGCAGCGCGCAGCACCAAGAAACGCAAACAGAGAGGCGAGAGTTCACCGAAGAAGTGATCAAGCCTTAATGCAAGCGCAGATTAATGACGTCACAGAATTTACTAGAACAGACAAATGGGCTTCTGGCTCATTATGCCACACTGTCATCTTTTGTCTCTTTCATAAGGACCATCTATCATCATCTCACAGCAGTTCAGCTCTGGAAGTGTTTCTCAGAGAACGCTCAGAGACATTATTGCCTCATATCTGGTTTAGATCTCCTCTACAAACTTACTTCACACAGATCCTTGACTATCATTTGCTGGCATGAGACACAATTAAAGGTTTATCAGGAGTCTAATGTGCTAGAGGCTGAACTGCAGAGAATGATCATTTTAACAGTGAAAGCACACGTATATCTGTGGATCATCACTAAAGTCTGTTTTCTTCACATCTGTGTAGCTTTTTAAGGGCACTATGGAGAAGACAATAATATGCAGGTCATGCAAACACAATGCAGGAGAAACCAGGGAGGATTTTCTCTCATTGTCAGTGCCTCTTCAGGACTCTCAGGAAGTGGTGAGCAGATCTTTGCTCATCTGACTATGTCTGATCAAATATATCTGATTAACTAATGCTTACTGTCAGTGGTTTATACTCAGTGGTTTAGAGAGATTCGTCATTCCCATGATGAAGCTAATAGTGAAAGTTAGATTCATATTCTAAATATTGTCTCATTTGTTCTTAATAGCATGTCTTGGCAACTAGAAGTTTGATAAAGTGATTATTTTATTCAACAACATATAAAAATATAACATTTAATTTAGTTCATTTAAACACTTCGTCCAGTAAACAATTAAACACTTTTTCTTACCCAAATGGCGCTCATTAACCCTCTGACGTCTGAGGTGTTCTGACATGCCCTCACTTTTGTGCTTATTTCTGTTATTATCTGATTACGCTGTATTCAGCACAAACTCTGCTACAATAATATACGAGCAGCATGTATGTCAAAGTTTGTAGTTTTGACAAAATTATATTTATGCGTGGTTGGTGATTATTTGTTTAAGTCACTGAAATAAGGCAAATGGAAGTTATGAAGTGAGTTAAACATGTGGAATAAAAACATGTAATGTTTCAAATGCACATCGTACTCAAACTCACAGTGCTCGCAGAGACCATTTACTCTATGAAACATTATTGTTCAGCACATTATAAACATCTACGTTTGAGCAGATATTCAGGAATGCTGTATTTCACAGTAAACACTGGTCTAAACATTCTAATATTCAATGAAAGGTTGGCTATTTAATATTTAATATTTGTTTTCGAAATGACTGTCTTCAAAAAATAGACACTTTTTGCTTTCTAAAGACATCGCTCTCATTTCTGTGTGGCAAGTATTCGCCAAATGGGCACCATTAGGATTTGAGCGAGTTTGACATGGGCAAAATAGTGATGGCTAGACGACTGGGTCAGAGCATCTCCAAAACTGCAGGTCTTGTGGAGTGTTCCCGCTCTGCAGTGGTCAGGATCTATCAGAAGTGGTCCAAGGAAGGAACAGTGGTGAACATGGGTGGCCAAGGCTCATTGATGCACGTGGGGAGCGAAGGCTGGCCCGTGTGGTCCGATCCAACAGACGAGCTACTGTAGCTCAAATTGCTAAAGAAGTTAATGCTGGTTCTGATAGAAAGGTGTCAGAATACACAGTGCAGTTTGTTGCGTATGGTGCTGCATAGCCGATGTGACTCAAAATTACATATTTAGAGCTTCTTATCAAATCAACATGAATCTTTGCTCCATTGCTAATCAAAGGTATCGGGATCTACTATAGAGTTCTATTGAAACACGGCTTCAGTGGGACTCTGTTGAATAAATGTCTGTATTTAAATGCATATTCATGTACAAGCACATCACATTAATTTAATGAACAGTGTAACTGTGCTTTATCTTATTTTTTTTATATATTTCTTCCAATGTAGGAAAATGCTTTAAAGGAATATGTTGATCAAATGTGTGGAGAGTATCAGCTGTATTGTTTTGATTGTAAAAACACGACAGACTGGGAAAAGGCAAGTATATTTCCTACATGTAATATCTGTTATAATGTGAGATAAATTGTGAAATATAGTTTGTATTTAATCCACATTTAAGTAAATCATTTTAATTTGGGTTAAAAACTGCAGTACATAAACTCTTCCATACTTTAAATAAAAAAGAAAATACACAATAGCATTTTCTATCCTGAGCCAAGTTATAAAAAAAAAATGAGTCATCCATTTCATGATAAAGCAAATACTCCTTTTCTCTTTTGATTTGTTACAAAGTCCTCTGGTAGACGGGATGAACGAGACAGATGAAATTGCCCAATGCAGTAAGGTGAATTTATTAGCCAAACACAAATGGGAACAGCGGGCAAAGCCAGTTAAACACATGTAAGGAGAGTCGAGGAGATCCAGGACAACAATTAGAGCCGCAAACAGACAGTCCATAAACCCGATCCGATCTAGCAATCATCCACACTGGAACAGGACTGAGGAACAACTGGGAGCTGCAACACAACACAACACAGAACAGAAAAGGCACAGATTAGTGGTATTGAGGACCAGGTGATAAAGATGACTCAATCAGGAGAGAGAGAGAGAGACAGAGAGAGAGAGACAGAGAGAGAGAGAGAGAGAGAGAGAGAGAGACTTTGACTTTTAAAACTCTTTTAATCAAACAACTAATTTAAACACATTCTTTACAATTCACCAATTAAACAATAACTCTCCAAGCTCATCTCTTATCACAAGAGCACTTTTCACACTCCACCTCACATCAAAAAAAGTGCATGTTATTTGTTAATTTACAGTATGCATATTCCATAACAACCCGGCACTCTACAAGAGTTTTAAACATTCCAAGCAAATCAACATCTTCTCCATCATTCTTACATGTATGGGATTTTAAAATAGACAGTTTTGCCTGTCCCACTAGAAAATTACCAAGTGTACATTGTACTTTCCATTCTTTCCTATACTTCACCCCAAAAATGAACATATTTTTTGTAAACATAAAACCAAGCTTAGTAAATATTTTATCCAACAACTCAAAGGAATTAATCTTGAACAATCACAAAAAAAATGAAAAACAGTATCAAGAATATTGCAAAAAGGGCATGCAGATAAAACCATCTCATTAAATTTTGATACAAAACTATTAGTTGCCACAGCACAATGGAGTACTCTCCACTGGAGGTCCCCAGACCTCTTAGGAATAGGGGGCTTATACAAACACCTCCATGATGGAGTTATTTCCGAAGAAATTAATAGATGTTCTCTCCATTTTGTATCAACACGTCTCTTCAATTGAGTAGAAAACAAGGATTTTACACACATACAATATAATATCTTTTTGTCGACATTATGAAACAATACATCTTCAAATCTTTTCACTAAAGTATCATTTAAATCTTCATCCAGATCAAACATTATGTTAACTCGAAGATCTGGAAAAGTCATAGGCCTTTCATCATTCTCAATAAAATTATTTACATAAATCAAGAAAGACTGAGGAAAGATTTTTTAAGATCTCCAATTATCCCTTCAACACACCTTTCTGATCGAAGCCCAACTCTATTAGCTATAGATTTAGCCGTATACCATTGACCCTTTGAAAAATCAATTAAATCTTTTACAGTAGCTATTCCTGAGTTTAAAAACTTGTCAATTACTGAACTCAGAATGGAAAAATTCCTTTTAAAGAAAGGATTAAAAAACAATGGTTCTAAAACACCATAATGTTTATCATCATCTCTCAATTTTTTAAACATTTGCCAGGCCTTTAATACAGTTACATAAAAGTTAGAAGAAGAAACACTTGGATTTGGATTTTGGATAGATTTTTCAATTAGGAATAACTGCTTAGTTAATCCAACACCCCCAACACTTTGCAAAACAGACAAACCTACTGCAATCCAGGGTATTTTATCTGAACAATATAATAGCCTTTGTAATGTTTGAAACCTCATTGTCTTAACTCTTGCCTCCAGATTTATAAGTCCTTGACCCCCTTCTACAACTGGGAGATACAAAACTCCAGGAGGAAGCCAATGATAACCATCCCAAAAGAATTTAACAAAGACTTTTTGAATACCAGTCAATAACACTTCAGGGGGATTCAACACTGTAAATCTGTGCCACAACATTGAGGCTGCCAGATTATTAACGATTAAACATCTCCCTCTAAAAGATAACCTCGGGAGAATCCATCTCCACTTCTGTAATTTCCCCACAATTTTATCAAATAATCCTTCCCAATTATTTTTCATGTAAGTATCAGATCCTAAATATACTCCAAGAACTTTAAAACCATCTTTGATCCATTCACATTGTTGTGGAATTTGAGGAGGATCTATATCCCTCCACTCACCTAACAAAAGGGATGTACATTTATCCCAATTGATTCTAGCAGATGTAGCTTTTTGAAAAGTTTTCAAACTAGAAATCAAAGCAGCCATATCATCAATGTTCCTTATGAAAACAGTTATATCATCAGCATAAGCTGTAAGTTTTACAGGTGGGATCTCTGGAAAACCAGGAATACAAAATCCATACAATCGTTTCCTCAAATGTGACAACAAAGGCTCAATAGCAATTGAATATAAAAGTCCTGAAAGAGGGCATCCTTGTCGTATACCTCTTGTTACTGCAAAAGGTCTGGTTAAACAACCATTAATCTTAAGCATACTAGATGTTTCACTATAAAGCAGTTTAATACAAGAGACAAATTGTGGTCCAAAGCCAAAGGCCTTCAGAGTCTTAAATAAATAAAAGTGATCCACTCTGTCAAAAGCTTTTTCTTGATCTAAAGATAAGAGTCCAATATCAATTTGATGTTTTTTTGCAACTGTAATAATATCTCTTAGCAAAAACAAGTTGTCGAAAATTGTCCGCTCAGGGATACAGTATGACTGATCTTCATGAATTATAGTTGTCATACATTTCTTCAACTTATTAGTTATAGCTTTTGACAGTATCTTAAAATCAGTGCACAACAACGACACAGGGCGCCAATTCTTCAAAAGTCCAAGATCTCCTTTCTTAGGGATTAATGTCAACACTGCCCTCCGACAGCTTAGGGGTAAAACACCTTGATTAAAGGACTCCAAAAAAACATCATACAAATCATGTCCAATCACATTCCAAAAGCTTTTAAAAAACTCAGCAGAGAGACCATCCACACCAGAAGATTTGCCACTGTTCAGCTCTTGCACAGCACTTGAAAGCTCATCAAAAGTCAAGAATTCTTCCAATTCCATCTTTTCTTCTTTAGGCAACTGTGGAAGATCTAGAAGAAGTTCTTCAACTGCTACTTCATCACAAAATTCGGACTGATAAAGTTTTTCATAAAAAGAAATAGCAGAAACTATAATTTCTCGTTGATTGGTTATTTCTTTGCCATTAGGAAGTTTCAGTTTGTGAAAAAATTTCTGCTCTTTAGATTTTTTCTCCAGTCCGAAAAAAAAGGCAGTTGGAGCATCCATTTCATTGCACTTCACATATCTTGTTCTGACAAGTGTCTCCTTCTCCTGCTCTTCCAATAAATCCTTCAAAAGACCTTTGTTCTCTTTAATGATTTCCCCTCCTCCCTGATTACGGAGGCTTTGTTGAAGAATTTCTTGCTCTATCATGTTCATCTTCACTTTCAAGTTCTCAGTATTATTTGCTGTGTATTGTTGACAAAAAACCTTTATCTGGACTTTTCCCAGACCCCACCATTGACTTAGAGATGAATAACTACCTCTCTCTTCTCTCCAAGACTTCCACAAAAGACCAAAAGAGTGCACAAAGATTTGATCTTGAAGTAATGTATTATTAAAGTGCCACTGTGACTTATAGGATTTAGGTGACAAGACAGACATAGACATAGAAATATAATGATGATCTGATATAGATGTAGGGGAGATACGATTACTAAAAAATCTTCCTTTATTGCATTCCTCAATATAAAAACGATCCAATCTGGCAGCAGAAACCTGATTTGAATTAATTTTCAGCCAAGTATATTGTTTAACTTGAGGATAAACATCCCTCCACAAATCTACAAGACTATGTCTATTAATTAAAGATTTAAGAACATCTGTTGAACCAAAATGAGGTTCTTCATGATTCCTATCCAATTTATAATCTACCGTACAATTAAAATCACCACCTATAACAACAATCTTATCATCTGAACACTTCAACAATTCTTCAGAAAGTTTCAGAAAAAAATCACAGCGCTCACTTCCTATATTAGGAGCATAGATATTATAAAAAGAAAAACTATTATTGCCTATTATTATATCAGCTCTAAGAAGGCGTCCTGGTATTATTTCTAAGAAAACTGGATTATCTTTAACACGCTTTGAGAATAAAAACGCAACACCAGCACTCACGTTCGTACCATGACTAAGACTAATATTGCCCTCCCATTCATTTATCCAATCTATCTCATTACAGGCATCAGTATGAGTCTCTTGCAACAAAATTACATCTGCTTTTTTAAGTTGTAAATACTTAAATAAAGTCACTCTCTTTCGTATATCCCTACATCCATTTATATTTAAGGATCCGATATTAAAGGATACCATCAGGATGAAAAAAGAGAAAATGAATAAATGCCAATATAGATGTAATTTCATATACATAATAGACTACCTCTTTAAGGACTTTTCTTTACTCTTTTTCTGACAGCACTTACAAACTTTTTTAAACGATAACGCTTAGGCTGATCTAGTTCCTCAAGTGTTGCTTTCTTCATAGCCATAGCAGAGGAATCAATAAAAAGCTTCAAATCAGGAAAATACGTTTCAATCTTTGGTTTTCTCTGTTTTTTTGTAGCATTCAAGAATTCATCCAGCTGTTCCAAACTATAATACCGGACCCTCTTTAATCGCCCAACAGTGCTTTCCTGAGAATTGAATTCATCCAATTCATCAGTGATTAAGTCTGAACACTCACTATCCAGATCACTGTCAACATCCTGTGATATTGGTTCAGCATCATTTTGGGACATATCCCTATTTGATGCCTGCACCTCATCCAAGACATCCCTCACTTTAGACCCATCTTGTTCTCCAGATTGTTCTGCCTCCTCCACAATCTCTACAGGGTCATTCGTTTCACTCTGTCTAGCATCAGGAATGATCGCATCCATTTCTATAATCTCAACATTACCACCCTGTGGCTGAGGCAACTGTTCTCTCATTTCAGTAGACGCGTCAATTCCCGCATTCAAATCAACTGCAGCAGCGCTTTCTGTAGTCGGTTTGACCAACTCATTATTCCCCAAAACAATTGAATCTTGCACTGAACCATTCTTTGTGCTTTGAGCCTCTTTAACCACAGGACAACCTGTTTTAATATGGCCATATTTTCCGCAAACAAAGCATTTCATATTCTCAGTAGTGATAAAGATTGTATAGTCCTTACCAAACACTGTCAATTTAACAGACACATCAAGCATTTCAAACTCAGCGCTTAATATCATCAGAGCCTGACGTCTGAAAGACATGACATGTTTCAACTCCGGATTTTTCAGTCCTAGAGGAATCATTCTAATCTGTCCAACCAATTTTCCATAACGAGCTAAAATAGACTCGAGCGCTTTATCAGAAATAAACGGAGGTACGTTTGACAACATCACTCTTTTAGAAAGACTAGACAAAGGTAAAATTGGAACAAATACGTCCTGAACAGTCAAACCACACTCCACCAATTGACTAACCATTTCGATTTCCTTCAGAAAAACGACAATTGCTTTATTCATTCTTGAAGCGGACATTATGTTTTGTGCACCTATTTCTCGACCAATAGCGACCAAAACACTCTCAATAGACACTGACTCATCTGACGGCATGCACTTGCACGCGTGCCGAGCAGACAAACAGGAAAAACCATCGGAATTTGAGCCCATCTTTATCAGATAAACTGACAAAAATTGCCACTATAACACCTTCTCCTCTAACTTACAGCAATATTCAAAATAAAGAAATAAATAATAAACTCAGAAAGGAAAAGTTAGACTCACTCAACAACTCCACACACTCCTTGCTCACGCGCTCCCCACAATCACGCCGCACATGCGCACAGAGAGAGAGAGAGAGAGAGACAGAGAGAGAGAGAGAGAGAGAACCTGAAAACCGTGACAGGTCCATGTAGTTGTGAGATATGCTTTGGTTTGTTGTAATAATTTGTTTTCGCATTTAATTGTTAAATGCTATGTTTGCTTCATAAATATATTGAAGAAAGATAGCACAACTCATTCATGCTGGGTTGTTTTCATATTAAATACTGCCATGTCTTATGATCTATATTGTTTTCTCAACAGAAAAGTGAGATGATCAGCTTTCCAGAAATACTGATTATTCAGTTAAGGAGGTTTGAGATCACCTCAGATGGCTACAGAAAAAGTGACCTGGAAGTGATCATTCGTCCTCATATTGAGGTACTGAACTAATGTATGGGTTAAGTGTGCCACAGCCCTGCAAAGTTTTGCTCCAACCTTAATTAAACACACCTGATCCAACCAATCAAGTCCTTCAGTCTTATTAGAAAACAACAGGTGTGTGTGTGTGTGTGTGTGTGTGTGTGTGTGTGTGTGTGTGTGTGTGTGTGTGTGTGTGTGTGTGTGTGTGTGTGTGTGTGTGTGTGTGTGTGTGTGTGTGTGTGTGTGTGTGTGTGTGTGTGTGTGTGTGTGTGTGTGTGTGTGTGTGTTGGAGCAGGGCTGGAACTAAACTCTGTAGGGCTGTGACCCTCCAGGAACAGAGATTGACACCCGTGATAGGTATCAAGCTTTTCTAGGAGCCTCGCCATCACTGCACGTGTTGGATGTCTCCCTTATTGACCCTGCTGAATGAACTCATCGGCTGGTCAGTAGAGGGATCGATGACCCGAGCTGCATGTGTCCAATAAAGGAAACACCCTCACTGTGCAGTGCTGGGGAACAGATTAACTACTCCTGCACTGCAGTGTAGGGGAATCACAGTTAGACCCCATAACTAGACCAGTGTGCTCAATGAAGACTTGGAGTCAAAGTTGAAGTTCAATCAGTTGACAGAGATTTTCCTTAAGTTCTCCACACTTTCTTATGCCATAGAAAACGAGTAAGAGTATCCAGCCTCGAACTAACTTAGGATACAGAAACACTAGTACTCATAGTTCTATGGATAATCAGTGAATGTCAACAGTATAGATAATTCTAGCAGCATCTGAACATGGTATTCTGTTCTTTACACAAATGAGGTCATTTAAAGACACTTGTTGTTCTGTGTACGTAAGTACAGTGGTGGTTGTAGTGTAGTGGTTAAACATGCAATATAATTCGTCTTGTGTATATCTAAGGAGCGATCTTTAGTCTCTCTGAATCTCTCATTTGTTTCCGTGCCAATAGTTTTTGCTGAGGGCAAAGTGAAGTTTCATAACTTTATATATTTAGGCTATTTAACTTTACCGCTGTAGCCTACTAGAGCGCTGACTTTGTCTGTTTGACTGAATTGTTTGCTTTATTTCTTATTATATAGCTGCTTATACCTTTTACTTTTACTTTTATAATGGCTATTATTGATCATTAAAACTGGCATTTAACAGAAAGAGACAGGGTTGTGTTTTATGACATATCATAATGCACATATTGCCTGAACCTCATATTAAAGTTGTTTAAGATTTTTAAAATGAAAACGAAAAGAGATAGAGTTGTGTTTTATAGCATATTTTGTTTTATTGTTGCCTAAAATATAGCTACATACAGAGATAACCGGAGTAGCCAGTGCGAGCTGCGTGACGTTATCAAGGACGCTGCTGTTCCATTCGCAGAATTACTGGACTTTTGTCTTCCCATCCTTGGAAGTTTGTTCTCCTGAGACGAACTTGGGAAGTCCAAACTTTGCGTACTTGGTATTGAGAAACACGTCAGCTACTTAAAGGGATACTTCAGGATTTAGCATTAAGCTTTGTATCAGTAGAAAACCTGTAGTATTTTCGAATTACCGTGCTTCCCTCCCTCATATCCCCCTGAGACGAGAGATTTATGTATTTTTTGTCTGCAAAAATCGTAATTTTGCGTCATCGGATGATTTTTTGGCCAGAGGCGAGAGACTCCAGCCAGTAGGAGGAGCTGTCCCGCATGTGTTCAACCCATCCATAGAGGGATCTCACTCACAGAATGCACACAGTGTCAGCCGTCTTTCTTTGGAAGCTAAGCTAGCAGGCTTTTGTTCTGTGGAGAAAGCTGAATAGTAGGAGAAAGCTGAGTAGTAGGGGTTACCATCCTCTTTTTCCCGGACATGTCCGGCCGTCGTGATCGTCAAAAATGTCAGGATTTAGCTTTTGCTTTCTGCGGTCGCCATTCATTGTTTACATGCACACCTTTTGTTTCAATCTAACTGAATTCATTCCGATCGGCGAATCTGAATGTAGTGTTTGCATGAACGCTAAACAAGTGATCGGTTGATGTGCGTTTTAACATTGCTGAGAAAATTCCTGCTCCTCCGTGAGAGATACTAGACCGGTGCGTCTCACAGTCGCTCATCAGTGATCACGCCACCGGTGTTGTGCCGAATTTCAACCCCCTGCCAAATTATTACCCCCCTCGTTGAAGTCAGTACCTGATTGCCTAATCCTAACCCCACCCCTAATCCTAACCCCACCCCCACAACTAATCCTAAACCTACCAATACTAGGGGGGTAATAATTTAGCAGGAGTCAAAATTCGGCACGACACCGGCCTCGCGCCTCAGCCTCGTCCTGCTCGCCACAGTAAACATGATGAATGGCGACTGTAGAACGTAAAAGCCGAATCCCGGACATTTTTGCCGATCTCGATATCCCGAGCAGACTCGTCATGGAGACTCACTAGTAGCCTAACCTTGTTGTTTAACTGCGCTCTCTTACCAGTAGGCGTGGCCTCCTAGGGCAGCGAAGCAAGTGCATTCTGGGAGTTGTTGTCTTTCATCCACATGAGCCAAAAATACATTTTCTAGCTTTTCTCAGTCTAGAAAGCTCCAAATTCAAAAATAATTTCTTCTACATAGTGACCCATTTTAAATACACATTCATCTTTCCAGAGGTGAAGTATCCCCTTAACTGGAGCAGAAACGTGTGTGTGATTAATCAGAAACAATGGAAACTAATAATGGCCAGGAACACAGGGAAAACTGAACCGATGGAACAGGGAAAACCAAAACACAATGAAACTAAACAGACTTCTAACACTATGATTTCCAATTCATTATATAGTTCCAGGAGAGGAATTGTGAATCCAACCTCTTCAGCAGTTACTGAGAAATGTCTGACTTGATTAAAATACTGTAATGGGTTTAATTATAAACACAATAAAAAAGCTGTAATATTACATTTGACACAGTTGCATTATTTTTGACTGAGTTTCTCCTGTTATATTGCAGGTTTCCCTCCACAAGTATGAACTCTATGCCATTATAAACCATTCTGGCTCATATCATGATGGATACCATAATGCAGACATCAAATGTGAAGATGGAATCTGGCGTCGATTTGATGACTGCAATGTATCAGAGGTATTTATGTATATATATATATATATATATATATATATATATATATATATATATATATATATATATTTGGAAATGATGCACAAGTTTTGTGTCACTGGAGTATTAGTGTATGCAATCTTTCATAAGTGAGTTTATATAATTACATCATGTTATTTTTTCCTCAAAGAGTTCCTTGAACGAGAGCTCCACACACGGGTATCAGTTTTATTTCTGATCACAGCAGCTTTAGAGACTTTGTTCATGACAGATATTAATGTTCTGTGGGCTCATATCTGAGCGGATCTTAAAGTGTGTGTTTCTCCACAGGAGTTCAGAAGCCTGTTTACTCGTGTACAGACACGGAGAGCAGTGTGAGTATCACAGTACTTCAGTCTGAAAGCTTTCTGCAGTGAAATATTGACAATAAATGATTTGCAGAGTTCGGTCAGCAACAGACAATAACTCGTTCACAGCTATATGCCATAACCAACTGTAAAAATACAATGTTAAACTTGTGCATATATCAGCCATTTCTTTTCTTTTCCTTGGATGTGTTTTGTGATAGTGTGTTTTGTGTGTTGATGTTGTCAGGAGCGGCTTTATAAACTCATCCTGTGTGACCGAATCTGAATCTTCTTCATCTGGACCTGCAGAGATCGCAGGAACTTTATTCTACAGAACACGGGAATATAAAGAATCAAAACCACACACTCAACTCTATAATCTTTTAAAATATTCCTAAATGTATAAAAATAATTAGATTGTTCATGTCACTCATGATTACTTGTGTTTCTAGATGAACAGTGGCTGTAAAACATCTGCACACATCTGCTTTTCACATTAACAAATAATCCAAGAAAAATAGATTTACATTTTTTATCTTTAATGTGAAATATAGAAACCAACAAGATTGACATAAACAAGTAGAAACTTTTACGGAAAAAAAGAGAACATTAAACCCAAACATTATTAGTCTCAGACTTGTGTTTATGACTGAATAAACATACACACACTCACTCAAACACACACACTCACACACACACACACACACACACTCATTCACACACTCAGAATTGAGCTTTCATTTGACTTCATATGTGGAATATAATGCATGAATCATATTGTTATGAAACCTTTGACAATCTTCTGATCCTTCATTGTAGAGCTCAGTTTGACAAGCTCTGGTTTCTGAGTGTTAAAGAGCAGCACGTCTGATAATCGTGTGTGTGTGTGTGTGTGTGTGTGTGTGTGTGTGTGTGTGTGATAGAGAGAGTGTGTGTGTGTGATAGAGAGAGAGTGTGTGTGTGTGTGTGTGTGTGTGTGTGTGTGTGTGTGTGTGTGAGTGAGTGAGAGAGAGAGAGAGAGAGAGTGTGTGTGTGTGTGTGTGTGTGAGAGAGAGAGAGAGAGAGAGAGAGAGAGAGTGTGTGTGTGTGTGAGAGAGAGAGAGAGAGTGTGTGTGTGTGAGAGAGAGAGAGAGAGAGAGAGAGAGAGAGTTAATATATATATGTAACCCAGTTCCATATATATATATATATGACTGCATTTTTGACTGTTAGTTGTTGCATTTTTGATGTCGCTTGCATCCCTAGTGAGAAATTAGTTCTCTTCTAGCTCAGTTTTTTTAACTGAAATTCTTTTTGTTTAAATTGCTCTGCTGTATTATTATAACTTGAGAAACCTCGGATGAGAACAAGTTATTTTTTACATCTATTTCTTGAACTGCTTCAAGGTAATTAGCCTGTGTAATATTCACTCATACAGGACTGCCCTGTTGAGATTGAATAAGCTGAAGTTTTATAACCTGTAACTTTTTGATGATTTGCTACAAATATTATGATTTGCTACAAATATTATGATTTGCTACAAATATTATGATTTGCTACAAATATTAATCCTTGTGTTACCAGTATTTAACCTTTTGTTTAAATAAATGTTTATTTCTAAAGACTGTTAAGTTTTACTTCAGCTTACAAATACAGTTCTATTAGTGATAGACAGAGCATTATAATAATCTTTGCAAGACCAAGGACAACAAAGGTTCCAGAAACGATTCTGTTGGAGGGTAAGCATGAATTTGATCCATATGTCTAGTCGCCAATGATTGTTATTGTTTCACGAGAGTGAAGGGACACTCCTAGATTTGCTGGTATAAATTAAACAAGCTAGTGAGAATATCATCCTATTCTGACCTGACAGCAAAAGACTACCTAGCAACTGTGATACTAGGGGTTATTCAGGATAATGAGATACCAGATCTCACCACAGAGTGTGTGTGTGTGTGTGTGTGTGTGTGTGTGTGTGTGTGTGTGTGTGTCTCAGCTGCAGATGTCAGTGTTTCTCTTCCACTGAAATCACATTCAGTTTATTCCTCAGACAGAAGAGCTGCAGAATTACACACACACACACACACACACACACACCAAACTGATATACAGTATATAGACACAAGGAACACATTTAATATGGGTTTGGAATATATATATATGCTGGTCAACTAGTCTAAAATTAAGAAACCCCTAGAACACAGTAAAAAAAAAAGATAAAAGCATAGGAACATTGTGTACAATTCAGATAGGCTAATTCATTTATTTTCCAGTATCCAAATATGATACTAAATACCACAGGGAAATGGGCTTCTATCTGTGACGTGCTGTCTTTGCATTTGAACATTGCACATTTTAAACAGGACACGCATTGGCTGAATAAATGTTAGCCAATACAAACATATTTATAGAAAACAGTTGACGATGAATAGACAGGAGTCCAATAAGAGCATAACGAATCACTTATTCTAAAAATAATATAAAGTATAAGTTCCGAATCCGACATAGCCTATAATGAAATGAGGGCTGTGTTAACAGTAAAATGTCCGTCATTTAACGAATTTTAAAAGCAGGGATGGATAATCCAAAATTCTTTTTGACAAAAAACAAGCAAGAACAAATTTTAAACTTAGCCCGGCCCCGTCAATTTTCATTTGACAATTATCTTCTCGCTCTGTGTGCGCGTGTCCGTGTTTGTGAGAGCTCACGCAGCACTGAGACAACAATACTTTTTAATTAACCCAATAATAAACACATGTTTCTCAACACTGAGAATGAATAAATAAACGCCTGTTTCTCCAGACTCGCGCTTTTCAGTAGGCTAATTTACAAATCACAGCACTTTCATAATCACTAACGTTAAGCCATAGCGATTTCAAGATTTATAGTTCAGCATTACTTGAGCATTTTATTATTTGCATGACTGAATGATGTCTTCCTGTTTTCTGAGTGACCATGAATAACTTAACGGAGTATTTTAAGATAATCCATGCGTTCTGTGTGATCATCGAATCTATAGGATTAAGTTAACTCAACAATCAACTTTCCACATCAACCCCACGCCGTTTACCTTGAGGAGTACTGTACTGTCTTCGCTTATGACATCAGTCAGACGGCGGCCGCGGGAGTGGAAGGGGGATCGAGCGGGATTCTTTAATGGTGTCGATTTTCAGTCTCTTTTTAATGATAGGCCTTATGCATCTGTCAATCATCCCCGCTTGCTATTTGGGGAATGAACCCAGCGCTATGATTGGTCGAACTCTTCTTCTTTAGCTGTTGCTTGATTTGAGGACAGTGCGTGCACAGAGGCGTCACCAGGTTTTTGCGTAGTTTAGAGTGACAAATCGTACCAGCGTACTTTGAAGTCAAAATGCGTATTCGCTACGCAATGCGTACAGGTTGGCAGGTCTGAAGCCTCCTTCAATGCCTCGTCTGGCCTCTTCACCTCCTCCATCTCCTCGTCCAGCGTCCTTCAATGCCTCCATCTCCTCATCTAGCCTCTTCACCTCCTCCGTCTCCTCGTCAGGCCTCCTTCACCTCCTCCGTCTCCTCGTCAGGCCTCCTTCACCTCCTCCATCTCCTCGTCCGGCCTCCTTCACCTCCATCTCCTCGTCAGGCCTCCTTCACCTCCTCCGTCTCCTCGTCCGGCCTCCTTCACCTCCTCCGTCTCCTCGTCTGGCCTCCTTCACCTCCATCTCCTCGTCCGGCCTCCTTCACCTCCATCTCCTCGTCTGGCCTCTTCACCTCCTCCATCTCCTCGTCCGGCCTCCTTCACCTCCTCCATCTCCTTGTCCGTCTCCTTCACCTCCTTCACCTCATCTCCTCATCCGGCCTCCTTCACCTCCTTCACCTCATCTCCTCGTCCGGCCTCCTCCATCTCCTCGTCCGGCCTCCTTCACCTCCATCTCCTCGACCGGCCTCCTTCACCTCCATCTCCTCGCCCGGCCTCCATCTCCTCGTCCGGCCTCCATCACCTCCATCTCCTTGTCCAGCCTCCTTCACCTCCATATCCTTGTCCGGCCTCCTTCACCACCTCCATCTCCTCGTCCGGCCTCCTCCACCTCCTCCATATCCTCGTCCGTCTCCTTCACCTCCTCCATCTCCTCGCCCAGCCTCCTTCATCTCCTCGTCCGGCCTCCTTCACCTCCATCTCCTTGTCCAGCCTCCTTCACCTCCTCCATCTCCTTGTCCGTCTCCTTCACCTCCTTCACCTCCATCTCCTCGTCTGGCCTCCTTCACCTCCATCTCCTCGTCTGGCCTCCTTCACCTCCATCTCCTCGTCCGGCCTCCTTCACCTCCATCTCCTCGTCCGGCCTCCTTCACCTCCATCTCCTCGTCCGGCCTCCTTCACCTCCATCTCCTCGTCCGGCCTCCTTCACCTCCATCTCCTCGCCCGGCCTCCATCTCCTCGTCCAGCCTCCTTCACCTCCTCCATCTCCTTGTCCGTCTCCTTCACCTCCATCTCCTTGTCCGTCTCCTTCACCTCCTTCACCTCCATCTCCTCGTCTGGCCTCCTTCACCTCCATCTCCTCGTCCGGCCTCCTTCACCTCCATCTCCTCGTCCGGCCTCCTTCACCTCCATCTCCTTGTCCGGCCTCCTTCACCTCCATCTCCTTGTCCGTCTCCTTCACCTCCATCTCCTCGCCCGGCCTCCATCTCCTCGTCCAGCCTCCTTCACCTCCTCCATCTCCTTGTCCGTCTCCTTCACCTCCATCTCCTTGTCCGGCCTCCTTCACCTCCATCTCCTTGTCCGTCTCCTTCACCTCCATCTCCTTGTCCGGCCTCCTTCACCTCCATCTCCTTGTCCGTCTCCTTCACCTCCATCTCCTCGCCCGGCCTCCATCTCCTCGTCCAGCCTCCTTCACCTCCTCCATCTCCTTGTCCGTCTCCTTCACCTCCATCTCCTTGTCCGGCCTCCTTCACCTCCATCTCCTTGTCCGTCTCCTTCACCTCCATCTCCTCGCCCGGCCTCCATCTCCTCGTCCAGCCTCCTTCACCTCCATCTCCTCACCCGGCCTCCTCGCCCAGCCTCCTTCACCTCCATCTCCTCGTCCAGCCTCCTTCACCTCCATCTCCTCACCCGGCCTCCTCGCCCAGCCTCCTTCACCTCCATCTCCTCGTCCAGCCTCCTTCACCTCCATCTCCTCACCCGGCCTCCTCGCCCAGCCTCCTTCACCTCCATCTCCTCGTCCGGCCTCCTTCACCTCCATCTCCTCGTCCGGCCTCCTTCACCTCCATCTCCTCGTCCGGCCTCCTTCACCTCCATCTCCTTGTCCGGCCTCCTTCACCTCCATCTCCTTGTCCGTCTCCTTCACCTCCATCTCCTCGCCCGGCCTCCATCTCCTCGTCCAGCCTCCTTCACCTCCTCCATCTCCTTGTCCGTCTCCTTCACCTCCATCTCCTTGTCCGGCCTCCTTCACCTCCATCTCCTTGTCCGTCTCCTTCACCTCCATCTCCTCGCCCGGCCTCCATCTCCTCGTCCAGCCTCCTTCACCTCCTTCACCTCCTTCACCTCCATCTCCTCGTCCGGCCTCCTTCACCTCCATCTCCTCATTCGGCCTCCTTCACCTCCTCCATCTCCTCGTCCGGCCTCTTCACCTCCTTCATCTCCTCGTCCGGCCTCCTTCACCTCCATCTCCTTGTCTGTCTCCTTCACCACCTCCTTCACCCTCTTCCATCTCCTCCATCTCCTCCCACCACTGTTTTTACTGTTGTTTTGAACTCTTTTTATATTATGGGGTTTAGTTTTATTTCCTGTTTTAGAAGCGCAAGCTCATTTTAGCCATTTAAAATTATTGTTTGGTTTTATTCATTTTTTTTTTTTTACCTCTTGTTTAAGTGTAATTATGTATTGATTACTGTTTTTAATGTTCTGTACTTTTAATTCAGTCAGTTTGTTTATTTATAGAGCACATTTACACACGGCCACTGGCCGAACAAAGATCAGATCTAAGACTTCTAGTTGGAGAATAAAAATGGAGTAGGTCAGATAGATAAGAAGGTGCTAAATCATTTAATGATTTATACACCAGTATTAAAATTTTGTATTCAATTCTAAAGCTTATCGGTAGCCAATGGAGGGATCTCAGAAGGGGGGTGGCATGGTCGAATTTCCTCTTTCCCTTCAGGAATCTCGCCGCAGCATTTTGAACCAACTGTAAGCGGGCCGTTTGGGACTTTGATATACCAAAATAAAGCTGGTTACAATAATCTAGGCGCGAGGTAATAAGAGCATGGATCGCAGTCTCCAGCGAACGTTTCGGGAGATAGGATTTGATTTTCGCTATAGAGCGAAGATAGAAAAAGCTAGATCTGATAACAGCACTAATTTGCCTATCAAATTTAAGGGAACTATCTAAAATCACCCCTAAATTCCGTACCTGTGGAGCAAGTGTCATGACGTACTGGAAAAAGGAAGCAAATGCAGGCGATCTCAAGAATGTAATATTTAATAGTCACTCAAACAGAAGTACAAAGACAGGCAGAAGACTGATGGTCAGACGGCTGAGGCAGGGTGGCACAGGGACAAGATGGTCGCGATGTGAATCCGGCGGTGAAACGGCGTGATGGTGAAGACAAGGATCCGGGCACGAAGAACACGAAGAACAGGACTCCAGGATAACACCAAACGCACGGGAAACAGGAAACACAGCACAAGACATCAACCAACGATCTGACAACAAGAGAAGAATTCAGTGAGTCTTTAAAGGAACTAGAGATGAGTGGCAGCTGGCGCCGAAGCTGATTACAGATGAGTTAATTGAATGATAAATGATTCGGTGACACCCACACACACACATGGCACACAGACAACAATAACAAATGCACGAGACAAGCAGGAAGCAGCGCACTCATGAACCGTGACAGTACCCCCCCTCCTAGGGACGCCTCCTGGCGTCCCCAGACTCCCTTACCTGTCGATGGAATTCATCAATAAGGGAGTGATCCAGTATGTCTCTCGCAGGAACCCAACTTCTCGCCTCCGGACCGTAACCCTCCCAGTCCACCAAGTACTGGAATCCTCGTCCCCTCCACCTGGTGTCCAGAATACGGTTAACCGAATACGTCGGTTCCCCATCTACAAGACGCGGCGGTGGGGGAACCGGTACAGGCGGGTTAATCGCTGATCGAAACACAGGCTTAATCTTGGAGACATGGAACACGGGGTGTATCCTCCTGTACGCTGGAGGAAGGTTGAGGCGGACTGCCACCGGACTAATAATCTTGGTGACAGTGAACGGGCCAATGAATTTGGGTGCTAACTTATTCGAGACGGAACGGAGAGGAATGTTCTTAGTTGAAAGCCACACTTTTTGACCGACGACGTAAACGGGAGGCTTAGACCGGTGGCGATCGGCGTTAGCCTTAGTGCGCGCCCCCACCTGGAGTAGAGTCTCACGGGCTCTAGTCCAGGTGCGGTGGCACCTCTGGACAAAGGCGTGTGCGGAGGGAACCGCGACTTCGGATTCCAGACTGGGAAAAATAGGTGGCTGGTATCCTACGCTACCTTCAAACGGAGATAGGCCGTGGATGACACTGGTAACGTATTGTGGGCGTACTCCACCATAGACAGTTGTTGACACCAGGAAGTCGGATTCTTGGAAACCAAACACCGTAACATTCTCTCTAAATCCTGGTTGGCTCTCTCGGTCTGGCCATTGCTCTGGGGGTGAAACCCAGAGGACAGACTAACAGTCGCGCTCAGTAATTTACAGAATTCTTGACAGAATTTGGACACAAACTGGGGACCCCTGTCAGAGACCACGTCAATCGGAAGGCCATGTAAACGAAAGACGTGGTCTATGACGGCAACCGCTGTCTCCTTGGCTGACGGCAATTTGGGCAAGGGTATGAAATGAGCCGCCTTCGAGAACCGGTCCACCACGGTCAAAACAACCGTGTTGCCCTGGGAGGGCGGGAGGACGGTAATAAAATCTAGAGCGATGTGGGACCAGGGTCTCGAAGGGACTGGCAGCGGTTGGAGTAACCCATCTGGCGCGCGATTGGAAGTCTTACCAGTGGCACATACCGAGCAAGCCAATACAAAATCGTGAATGTCGCGGGCCATCCGTGGCCACCAGAATCGCTGCTTAACCAAAAACCTCGTGCGATTGATTCCTGGGTGACAGGCTATGTTGGAACAATGACCCCACTGAATAACCTCAGACCGTAGTTCCTCCGGCACGAATAAGCGGTTCGGTGGGCACCCGACCGGGGGCGTTACCCCTTCTAAGGTCTTCTTGACCTTCGATTCAACCTCCCATACGAGTGTGGAGACAAATAGACTCTCCGGTAAAATGCACTCGGGAGTAACCAGGCGTTCGGAACGATCAAAAAGACGCGATAAAGAATCGGGTTTAACATTTTTGGAACCCGGGCGGTACGAGAGAGTAAAATCAAAACGACCGAAAAAAAGTGCCCACCGAGCCTGCCTGGAGTTTAACCTTTTAGCAGTACGAATGTATTCCAGATTCTTATGATCGGTCCAGACAATAAAAGGTACCCCCGACCCTTCCAACCAGTGGCGCCACTCCTCCAACGCTAGTTTGACGGCCAACAACTCTCTGTTACCAATGTCATAATTGCGTTCGGCAGGAGACAGACGGTGTGAAAAATACGCGCAAGGGTGCATCCTCTCGTCCGTGGGGGACCGCTGGGACAACACTGCTCCTACCCCCACCTCTGACGCGTCGACCTCCACCACGAACTGACGTGAGGAATCAGGGGCGATGAGAATCGGGGCCGAAACAAAGCGGTCCTTGAGTTTGGCAAACGCGACGCCAGCCGCGTCTGTCCACCTGAACGTAGTTCGGGAGGAGGTCAAGGCGGTCAGAGGTGCGGCTAGTTGGCTGAAATTACGGATGAAACGTCTGTAGAAGTTGGCGAATCCCAGAAACCTCTGCAGGGCCTTGCGGGAATCTGGGATTGGCCACTCTACCACAGCCTTAACCTTGTCAGGGTCCATGCGAATCCCCTCGGACGAGATAACGTACCCCAAAAATTGAACCGACTGTGCGTGGAATTCGCATTTTTTCCGCTTTGACAAAAAGCCCATTCTCTAGCAACCGCTGAAGCACTCGTCGGACGTGCTGCACGTGTTCCTGGAGAGATGAAGAAAAAATCAATATGTCATCCAGGTAAACATATATGAACTGATCTACCATATCTCGCAGCACGTCGTTGACGAGTGCCTGGAAGACCGCTGGACTGTTGGAAAGCCCGAAGGGCATAACCAAGTATTCAAAGTGTCCCCGGGGGGTATTAAAGGCGGTCTTCCATTCATCACCCTCCCTGATGCGGACCAAATGATAAGTATTGCGTAAATCAAGTTTCGTGAAGAGAGTCGCTCCCTGCAACCTCTCGAAGGCTGAAGACATCAACGGCAAAGGATAAGTCTAACCGGGAGGAGTGTAGATGTCGCTGATGGTGTTCCTGAGGTCTTAGCAGCGGAGATCCCACCCGACAGTAGCCTCATAGTTACTGCCGGGCTGGGCCTTTTAACGGACACGTGTTCAGAAAATGTCCAGATCCTCCACAGTACAAGCAAAGGCCCAGGGATCTCCGCCTCTCCTTCTCCTCCCGGGAAAGCCGAGCTCTTCCCACCTGCATGGGTTCGGTATCGTGGATGGGGCTGACCGTGTCGGTGCCGCTGGACCTCGGGAAGTCGATGGAGTGGACTGGACGTTCGGTTGGCGTGCGTCGACTCATCCGGGCAAGCCTGGAGTCCACCCGCAACGCCAGCTCTATCAGGCCATGGAGGGTCGTCGGGAGGTCCAGGGCGTAGATCTCTTGATGGACGCGGTCAGCCAGCCCATGCAGGAACATGTCCCACACCGCCGTGTCGTTCCATTGGCACTCGGCAGCCAGGGTGCGGAACTCAATGGCATAGTCCGATACTGAGCGACTTCCCTGTCTGAGTTCCGCCAACCTCCTAGCTGCCTCCTTCCCGGCCGCCGCGCGGTCGAAAACACTCTTCATCGCTTCCGCGAGTGCCTGGAACGACGTGCAGCAAGGGTCTCTATTCGCCCACACCGCCGTACCCCAAAGGGCCGCCCTCCCAGTCAGGAGAGTGAGGACGAATGCCACCTTAGAAGTTTCCGTGGCAAACGTGCGTGGCTGTAGGGCGAAATGCATCTCACAACGGGTAATGAAAGCACGACAATAATCAGGTTCTCCAGCATACCTCTCAGGGACTGGCATGCGAGGCTCGGACTGGGAGAGTGGATCAGCAGGAACGGGGGGCACGAACGGCGTGGGTGGCGCAGTGGGCATGCACAGGTGTTGAATTTGCTGGGTTAGCTCGGACACCTGCGCCACCAGTGCCTGTATGGCACATCCAGTGTTGTTAAGCCCCTCCTCTTGAGCGTCCATTCGTTGAATGCTCGCGCCGATGAATGCGTCCATCGACATCTGGGTCTCGCCTGCTGCTCCCATCGATTGGTTCAGATCGTTCTGTCATGACGTACTGGAAAAAGGAAGCAAATGCAGGCGATCTCAAGAATGTAATATTTAATAGTCACTCAAACAGAAGTACAAAGACAGACAGAAGACTGATGGTCAGACGGCTGAGGCAGGGTGGCGCAGGGACTAGATGGTCGCGATGTGAATCCGGCGGTGAAACGGCGTGATGGTGAAGACAAGGATCCGGGCACGAAGAACACGAAGAACAGGACTCCAGGATAACACCAAACGCACGGGAAACAGGAAACACAGCACAAGACATCAACCAACGATCTGACAACAAGAGAAGAATTCAGTGAGTCTTTAAAGGAACTAGAGATGAGTGGCAGCTGGCGCCGAAGCTGATTACAGATGAGTTAATTGAATGATAAATGATTCGGTGACACACACACACATGGCACACAGACAACAATAACAAATGCACGAGACAAGCAGGAAGCAGCGCACTCATGAACCGTGACAGCAAGAGATAGATCTAAAGATCCAAGGTCAAAATCATGTGTTTGCCTGGATTCAGAGGGGTTAAACATAATAACTTCTGTTTTGTCTAGGAAATTGTTGGTAAGCCAAGCTTTCACCTCATCAAGACATGCTGTCAAACTGTGAAGAGCACTCTTATTTTTCTTAGACAAAGGCATATAAATCTGCATGTCATCGGCATAGCAGTGAAATGAGACATTGTGTTTCCTAAAAATAGAACCCAGAGGAAGAAGATATAGAGAAAATAAGACAGGAGCTAAGACAGAACCCTGAGGCACACCGCAAGATAAATTTCGGAATGAAGAGGAGAAACATCCCATTTTTACAGAAAACTGTCTATTAGTTAAAACCGCTATATAAATGAAGATGACTTGACTTGACTGTCTGCAAGTGTAAACACCGCGCACGCTAAGGCAGGACCGAACCATTTCATGCATATACAGGGGGGTGGTCGGTCAATATGAATGTTTACTCTTTGGTCAAAGGGGATATTTAACTTTTATTGCCAAAATAAGTAACATCAAAGACATCATTCATGTTATTATTATTTGAAATATACTCAGTGATGATGGTTTATATAGTGTATAATATAATAAGTTTTTACTTATTTGTTGGGGCCCCTGTCAGTCAGGGGCCCTTGGAATTGTCCTAACTTTTCCCCCCTATATGGCGCCCATGGGTGAGTGTATATGACATTATACTGTATGTGTTTAGTCCTCGTATAGGTTTAAAACACTAATGAACAATGAAGCGTGTAATAGTGGTGTTCAGTAAAGTGTTCTAGTACCAGATCATCAAATTAAACACCTTTCTCTTTTGTGTTTACAGTAGATTACACTGAGCTTACACACATTAACCTGTCCTGATTCATGCAGCAGAATTAGTGTCAGAGAATGAAGCGGGACTAAAGATGCATCTGGTGTTCATTAAAGTCTTCAGCTTCACAGATTAACTAACACTTTTCTCTTTTGTGGTATTGGAGATTTATTGATTCTTAAGAATTAATTAATTATTCTAGACTTTACATTTGTAGATATTACACATCTAATCCAGTTCGACTGCGATGAAGGAAGCAAACGCCGCGCGAGCGTCACTACGGGAAGCAGAAAGTGTCAAACTTCACCTCTGTTTGCTGTCACGTGTTAAAGACACACTTTAGAGAGAGACTGAAAGCGAAAGCAAGACAGTCCGAGGAGAGAACAACCACGGAAAGAAAACAGTTCAGGTACGTAATAAATAGTGTTTGGAGATGTGGCTTTACTACGGTGACGCATTGCTGCCACATAGCCTACATATTATTTTTTCCACTCAATTATGTCGTAATCTTATGTCGTTAAAACGACATATATTTCTCGTAATAACAAGATCTTATGTCGTAATAACAAGATGCTATGTCGTTAAAACAACATTTTTCTTGGCCTTATAAGGACATGTGTAGTCATGTACAAAATATGCCTTTATATAAAATTGATAGCCAATCATGTATTTATCATACTACGTTCAAAAAGCTAAAGCATATCAGTCCCCCTATGGACATTCTTGTTAAAAGATCAAATTCTGTACACACCTTATTAATAAAGCATGTGTAGCCTACAGATTAGCAGATGAGCCCTAGAATACGAACATTACGTTTAATTTCACATTACCGTTTTCCTCAGAAAACCCTTATGATAAAGAAAAAGCTTAATGTGGCTTAATAGGCTACTTCAGTGATAAAGATCAAATGCTGTACACTTACAGCAGTAACAATACATTATATTTTAATTGTATAATATGATTAATATCATATTTTTAAATATGATTGTTTCATTATAAATATGGGTATTATCTCTTAAGGTGGACACTCAACTTAATATAATTACCATCTGAATCTAATCATGTCCACAACTGGAAAAGTCAGTCAGATATTTATTATCATGATTATTATTGAGCTTTTGCCTCAAATATCATACTTTTACATATTCTTCTGTTATTGAAAAACTGTTGCTTTAATTACCTTGAATAAAACTGAAATGGTTTTAATAATGGTTTGAATAAAACTCTTAATGGTTAGACCTTTGTCTCAAAATTGAAATTTATAGATTCTCATTTTAAAAAAACATCAAATATTAGATTTTTTTAGTTTGCGCTGCTGCTCGCGATCGCGTCACAGATCAGCCAAATTTCCACGTGCATCTTGAAAAGCGGATGTTTAGGAAAGTGCTGCGGCAAGTTTTTGTGAATCAGAGAAGAATAAAGTCAAAGGTGCCTTTAGCCCCGTTCTACCCTACATCTGTATATATAATTTTATTTTTTATTTTTTTAGCATTTTTACAAACTTTTACCATTAAAATCACAAACAAACTTTTTTTTACAGTGTATAGAAGCAGCCAAACAAACAATTCTGTCTGTAAAGCCTAAAAAACCTTCAAATTTTAAGATGTATTTATACTTCTGTTTACTTTCAGTTAGAGATGTTCCGATAACCTTTTTTCCTTCCCGATACCGATTCCGATACCTGGACTCAGGGTATCGGCCGATACCGAGTACTAATCCGATACCTGTGTGTATATCTATACAGCTGAAATTTATACTAGCTCTGTATGAATTGATAGAATTATTTTATAAAAGGTATTTTAGTTTTACAATATAACTGTATAAAAAAGTGCAACAAATAAAATAAATTATATATGAATAATAGGAGTCCACAAAATTCACGGGTGGTTCGATACCATACACTGGTGTCCCGGTTCGGTACGTTTTCAATACAGCAAAAGGAAAGAAATGCCAAAGAAATTTCCTTGATTTACCTTTTTCATTTATTTATTTTTTATTAAAACTAACATCATAAAGTATGATAATTTTTTTACTTTGGGCAATGATGGAGCTATACTTGACATAAAACAAAAACTAAATGTAATATTGTAGTAGTTATAAACAAAGGTTTATTTTATTTCAGATTAACATTTGAGGGCAGCAATTTTATTCATAATGTCAAAATAAATCCAACGTAACGTTACTTGAAAGCACAATGTTTCTTCCAGGTTTGATCCGTTAATAACGGAGAAATGTGAATGCTTCTCACTAGATCTCGCAGCGATGTTACTTCAGTGGCGAATTCAAATGCATTCTTTACTGGATCTCTTAGCGCTGTGTAGGTAGCAACAGTGTAGCTTGATCAAGATCGGCTCGCGCCGCACTGGTCCAAACTGTAATGGTCCGTGAAGCACAAAATAAGGAGTAGCGCAGTTTTGTTCCGTTGTCATTATGTTTGCCATTTGATGTTGGGCACCAGCGTCTCTTACATTATGCGCGTGCCGCGCGCCTACATTTGAAAATTTGTGTTTTCATTTCTTCTTTGCTGCTCTAAACAGTGGTTGCTTATGGCAACAGCACAACTTCCTGTGTTGCCACAAGCAACCACTGTTTAGAGCAGCGAAGAAGAATTGATCTCCGATTTGTAGCGTTAAGCAAAGCTAGCGTGCATAACTAGGTATTGTTTAATAAAATGGTATCGGATCGGTACATGGGTAGATGTACTCGCCGATACCGATGCCAGAATTTTTATTGGTATCGGCGGCATTTCCGATACTAGTACCGGAATCGGAACTACACTACTTTCAGTCAAGCCTTTATTAATCCTTTCTTCAAACTTTGTCTTGGCATGTTTCAATTTTTTACACTTACTTTAGTTTTATGAAATTCCTTTAATTTCAGTTTATTGTGAATCTGCATCATTAAAGGTGCCATTGCATGGATTATTTTATTATTTTAAAATGTTTCCTGGGGTGCCCTTATAATGTTAGTATGTTTTTTAGATCAAAATTTGTTAGAATTTGGAAATAAAAGGCATTTTTCCTAGCCTGATTTTAGCCTCTGATTTGAACACTATGTTTGAAGGGGCGTGTCTGCTGTGAGACTTCAGTGTAAACGCCCACTGCTGTGATTGGCTGCTGTGAGACTTCAGTGTAAACACCCACTGCTGTGATTGGCTGCTGTGAGACTTCAGTGTAAGCCTGTTGATCACGTGAATGAAGATCTTATCATTACAGCAGTTTCTGCACTCTCACTAGTGATTTCACCAATGCAAACATGATGTACGTACAGTAAGAGCTTCGTTGTGCAGCGTAACAGCGTCATTGATTTCATAACGAGTTTTGGCAAGTGTCCAGATAAACTCGCGCTGTGTGATTGACAGCTTGGGCGACTGGAAAGGGATTGTTCTTTGATCGCTATCTGTATATTAATCACAGTTTAAGTACGATTATTTTCATCCTACTAAGAGAAACGACGTGAAGTTGATCGTTTAGTCACTGGCTTGATTTACTGATGCATAAACAGTATTGAACGACTTTGAGAGAAAGATTATCTGTCTGAACTTGAACAATTACACATCAGACATTCCCATAACCCACTGGTTCTTCAGAGGCTCGGATGAAGGAACTAAAAAATACCTTTGTGTTCATTTGTACATCCAAACACTGAGCAACTGCCATGCTTCGCTCGTTTGCAAGCCATGATGTCTCTCGAAGATAAATGATTCGGACGATGATTCGGCTGCGCAGTTCCGCCTGGCCTTGAACATGGGCTGGCATATGCAAATTTTTGGAGGCGTACATATTAATGATCCCGACTGTTGCGTCACAGTCGGTGTTATGTGGAGATTTGCCTGTTTTTCAGGGGTGTTTTTCAAAAACGAGATTTAAATAAGAAGGAGAAAACAATGGTGTTTGAGACTCACTGTATGTCATGTCCATGTACTGAACTCTTGTTATTTAACTATGCCAAGATCAATTCAATTTCAAATTCTAGGGCACCTTTAAATTCAAACTAGAATTGGAATTCTGCATCCTGTTTGCCTCCTCAATTCAAATTCTGAAATGTAGAAATCGTTTTTTTTAATTCTATGCCTAATGTTGCAGCAGTATGGTTTATACTGGTAGTCAGTGAGTTAAAATAAGTGTTCAGGATCAGTAACTGGTGTGTGTTTGTGTGTTTAGAATGGCTACAGTGGGAGTGAACGTGATTGAAACAGCGGCTCTAGGGAGACCCTTCCAGCTGGGGATGCTGTATGACTGCAGGAAAGATGCTCTGATACCAGGTACAAAAAAATGTATTGGTTACAAATGTAAAATAGGTTCCCTGAGAAGGGAAAACGAGACGCTATAGGGAACGCTTCAGCTTGACTGATGTCTGAAGCGACAATTGTATTGGTCAGCGACAGCCTATGACGTCTCTACCAGTGACCGTGAGTCTAAAAGGGCTCCAGAGGAACACGTCATTCCCTTCTACATCTGAAGGAGACGGGACAGGCAGCCCGAAAGAGACGCAGTGTCTCGTTCGCCTTCTTAGGGAACATAGGTTACATTTATAAACCGAGACGTTCCCTCTGAATGGGAACCCGCACTACATCTATGGGGAACAAATACCTACTCCGCCATGCTGAGGGGGATACATGCCCTATTAGCTGTGACTAAGCACTAAAAAGCTGACTTTCCTGACCTCACTGTCAGAGTCAGATTCCCCAAAGGTACACACCAGAGAACTGTCAATGACACTATTCCCTACGGCCATTGACAAACCTACATTCCCTAAACGAGGAAAGTCCTTGCAGGGCCAAGTGTTAGGACTCGGCCCAAGGTCAGAGCTCAGAGGCTTGGAATCATTTACATACTGAAAGATTCCTTTAAGGGAAAATGGCCAGGCTTGCAAAGAGACCTGGTCTGTCACTTCAGGGGGATTTAAAGCATCAACCTCTAGATTCACCAGATTCACCGTCAGCCTACAACCTGTCTGCCTAAGCAGAATCTCTAGATTCAGCATTCTCACAGAGTCCTCCAATGAGAAGGCATTGCAACAGGCAGTAACCACTTCACAACGGATGCCAGAGACAGAAGTAGTAGAAAGCAGAGACTTAGCATAATGACCCCCCATGCGAGGGGAGTAACTCAGTAACTCTGCTCTGACTTGCAGAGGAGAACTCTACATGATCAGCCTCTAGAACAAGGGAAGAACTGACCGACATTGACATAATTATGTTGTTAAAGGAGGCCCCAGAAGACCTACCATTAACTATCCCCAGGGAGCGAAGCATTCAGCAAATCAACCCTCTCAAACGAGGGGAGCACTACACAGCCTAAAAAACAATTCATCCATGAGGCTGAAAGCCCATCACTAGACAATACTGCTATATGGGCTCTAGAGAGCAAGGCACACTGCATACTGACCCTCTAACAAGGGGAGTACCAAACTTAGCCTACAGGAGTATCTTAAAGGGACATTGTGTAGGAATTTCTCCCATCTAGCGGTGAAATTGTATTTTGCATTCAAACAAATAGTGTTCTCCAGCGCCTCGCTTTTTCAAATGCGTGTTGCATCTACGGTAGCCGTTATGTACCAAAAAGCTATGACAGGATGTCTTATAATAGCACTTCATCGAGTTTTCCTTCGGGTGAACAGGTTTGTTATTTCAAACAAACTGCAACTTGACACAACGAACAAACGAATGTTACAGTTTTGAACAAACAAAACTTACAACCTTGTTTTTAGGGCCTTCTCTTCTTTACTCAATAGCTGCTATTCATCAAAGAGCCTGTTTAACTTTTAACTATAAATGTTCTACTGTCTATATAATAAAGTTCACAACCAAGCAATGAAAAAAAGCTTGTAATTAACACTAGAAGTGCCATGGCGGTCATTTTGACCGTTTTGAATTTTATATCTGCAATAACTTTGTTGAAAAAATAAATAAAATCCTGCCGGTACCTGACTTTTCCTAAAAGTGTCTGTATTTTCATTTAAAATGTTTTCATATAAATTACACACAAGGCAAAAAAAAAACAAATTAACATATTTACCTATTTCGGCCATAGACGGTCATATTCACCGCACTGAATCTCGCGGTATTATTATAGGCTATACCAATATACACAACAATAAAATGTGGTAAAAAATACACAAAACATATTCAACAACAAATCATTTAAATGTAATGATATTCAGAACAGAACAAGAATGAAAAAGTAACTATAAACAAGCCAAAATGAAATACTTTATAAGTGAAAGTGAAAGTAAGCGGTGTTAGGCTCACGTTACTCTCTAATTAGAATCAAAATGTTTCAACTTTGCGATGTATTTGGATGGTAAACTTTTTTTTAATATAGGCTTTGTACACTCACGTTCCAATATCGACGGAAAAAATCATCCTCTTCACATGCGCAAAAATGGTATGAATTGTAGGCTACTAGGCTACTGAATTTTTATATGTTAGGTTGACTATTTTATTATGGCTATAATGAACAGGCTGCAATGTCAAGATTGCAATGCTATATGGTGTGTGTGTGTGTAGGCGGGCGCGGGCGCAATCGAACAGTGGAAACATGAAAACATAGGCTACTCTGTCATTTTGTTCAGGACATCTACGGATATTATTTATTTATAAATGTATAATTAAACTTGTTTAAATGTACAGTTTGGTGTTGTTTTGTTTTTAAAAGATATCCTAATACAATAAATGCATTAATCTCTCAACTGGGTATTTAACATTAAAGATATAGGGCCCTATTTTAACGATCTGAAACGCAAGTGTCAAAGCGCAAAGCGCAAGTAACTTTGTGGGCGGGTCTTGGCGCTGTTGCTATTTTCCCGGCGGGATAAATGACTCTTGTGCCAGGCGCAAATCTAAAATGGGTTGGTCTGAAGAGCTTCATTATTCATAGGTGTGGTTTGGGCGTAACGTGAAATAAACCAATCAGAGCGTCATCTCACATTCCCTTTAAGAGCAGGCGCGCTTGTTCTAAAGCGGATTCCTATCATAACGGCGGATTTGCCAGGCGCGCGCCAGGAGCGGTTCACAGCCAAGGAGAGCAACGCTCTCGTCAGGGACGTTGGGGATGGAGAAACCCACCCAAATTAACTTCGGTTAAAAAGGCGTATGATAATTTGGGTAAATGTGTAAGCTAGATGTATGCTTTTATAATAAATTATCTATCTATCAATCTATCAATCTATCAATCTATCTATCAATCTATCTATCTATCTATCTATCTATCTATCTATCTATCTATCGTAATAATGTATGATTTGCAAAAATGAAAACTGCTGCTTCTGTGTAGATGAGAGAATCAAAAAGCTTTGCGCGGGTGCAAAATAGGAATGATACATGAGTCGGTGTACAAAGTCAATTGCGCTGGGTGCAAGATAGGGCCCATAGAGTTTGGAATCTATGTGACCGCTTGCGGCAGTTCTAGTAGTTATGGAATTCTGGCACTTCTAGTGTTAAGACCGTAACATTGACTTACCTGTCGAGGAGAAAGCAGGCAACTTCAGCATCTCTTTTGAAAGCTTTCTCCTGCATTAGCTATCCCGACATCCGACCTTGTTTTTTGTCATCTCCGGTCACGTTTCCTTTTACGGTCTATTTTGGACTTTTTCGACGATGAGGACTCCTTATCCTGTGACTCAGCATAGGTATGGTCCTCCATTATAAATAACCGTGCAGTGCAGCCTTTTAAAGTTGCCGGTGCCGTGACAAGCGCCTCTCTCTGCTCTGCTCCGCCGCTTCTGCTGGCTTCAGTCACGTGACGCTGGCTCTGAACGAAAACGCGTTGTGGAAACGCATTAGCTTAGTACTTTTAGTCCCTCTCTGCTATTATAGTTTTTCAAGATGGCGGAACGACATGGAAGCCTCCGTGGACCTACCCGTCCCATGTATATAAAGATAATAAATTCTTCATTTACGAGGATAAGTCAGATAATTAGCAGAGGTATTTGTACACCATTGAGGACATATTTATGAATAAAAATATTGATTTTAGATAATAAAATACCTAAAAACCTACACATTGTCCCTTTAAGGAGGCTCACGGACAGCCTAACAACTCGAGACTGCAGATTGTGCTGAGCCCTAAGGTTCTCAAAGTACTTTACATAATGACCATCTAATTGAGGGAACTATACACTAGACTTAACCTATCAGGGAGGCTTACAGAGTGCCTTGTTACTTGTTACTTGCACAAGAGGAGGCCTAACTACGTATTATACTAGAGACAGCCCTATCAAGAACAGAGCTCTCAGAGAATCATGCCACTGGACAAAGCTATCCAGGCGGAGGTCAGGGATTGCTGAATTCTGCAGGAAGACTCTCTAAACGAGAGGAGGTAATATTACCTCATACTAAGGCTGCTTAACGAGGAGGCTCACAGAGAGCCATGCCACTCCATATTGCCAACATTAAAGGGATAGTTCACCCAAAAATGAAAATTAGCCCATGATTTACTCACCCTGAAGTTATCCTAGGTGTATATGACATTATTCTTTCAGACGAATACAATCAGAGTTATATTAAAAAATGTCCAGGCTCTTCCAAGCTTTATAATGGCAGTGAATGGCTGTATGTTTTTGGAAGTCCATCAAAGCGCATCCATCCATGATTAAAGTGCTCCACACATCTCAAAGGGTTAATAAAGGCCTTCTGAAGTAAAGCGATGCCTAAAAATATCCATATTTAAAACTTTATCAACTAAAATAACTAGCTTCCAGCAGACGGCCGTACGCAACGATTTACGGAGAAAGAGTAACCCTTGACCTTGACGCACAACGGTTGCCCTGTTTGTCAGAACAGTGAGAGGCGTCAAAGCTCACGCTACTCCTACATCTACGTCATACATCGTCAAGTGTTACTCTTCTGGCGTAAGTCACCTTGCGTTCGGCCGTCTGTTTCTTTGTGCTCTGGGTAAGGTAGGCCAAAAGTTTTGTAGATTATATAATTTGCAGCAGTGAATAAACACATCATATTGTGAACAAAATGAATGATTATCAGTTAATTAGACTTCCTCATAGGTTTTTCTGCACATCAATTACTGCATTGCTGTAAGTGGCAAAGACCAATTATGTTGACTCATATTTCAAAGGAGATTGATCATGCATTCTCCAGTGTATATTGGTAGGCAAAGTGACCCTAATAAGCATGTACCATATAAGCACACCTCAGAAAGCTTTTTTTTTTTACACAACAGATGCACATAGTCCTACAGTGGGATCATTTAATCAATATTGTGTTTATAGACATAAATATTAACTCAACTGTATTAAACACTTTATACTTTTGCAGGAATCACACTGTGGGATCAAGAAAAGCTACAGCAGAGTCTACAAGTCCGTCCCCAAATTAACACAAATTTCAAAGTCACAGCTTTAGACTCCATTAAAGACAAATCAAGCTTACTAAACATTGACGGCTCTCTGAAACTGAGTGTTTTAGGTGGACTCGTCAGTGTCACTGGAGCAGCCAAATATCTCAACGACACCAAGAAGTCTTTCAAACAGCAGAGACTGACGCTTCATTATCATTCAACCAGCAGGTTTGAAGAACTGACCATGAACCACTTGAGACCTGAAAATATAGTTCATCATGAGGTGTTTGATAATGACGCAGCGACACACGTGGTGACAGCAGTGCTGTATGGAGCAGACGCCTGCTTTGTGTTTGATAGAGAAGTTTCCTCAGATGAGGAAATAAAGACAGTAGAAGGAGAAGCAAAAGTGGCCTGTGAGGCACTCAAAATAATTTCAGAACATACAAACATCAGTCTGAAGATGAATGACTCTCAGAAGAATGCAATTAAAAAATTCACATGCACGTTTTATGGCGACTTCCAGTTACCGTCTAACCCGACCTCTTTTGAAGATGCGTTGAAGGTTTTCACTGATCTTCCAAACCTGCTGGGAGAAAAGAAAGAGCTGGGAGAAAAGAAAGAGCCGGCAGTTCCTCTGAGAGTTTGGCTTTTTCCTCTGGACAAACTTCTCTCAAAAGCTTCCAAACTTCAGAAGGACATCAGCATGGATCTAATCATTAAAACTGAATCAGTGATTGAGAGTTTAAATACAACTGAGATGAAATGCAGTGATCTTCTGGAAGACTCGCCTGCCTCGACTTTTACTGAATTTCATGATAAAATCCTGCAAATGAAGCAAAACTGCGACATGTACAAGTTGAACCTTGTGAAGAAACTCGGCTCTCTGCTGCCAAACATCCGTGGAGACGTGATAAAGGAAACTGCACTGAATATTCTTCTACAAGAACATGATGAATCTCCATTCAGAGGACGAGACCTGGCAGAATGGCTGAAAGAGAGAGAAAGAGAGTCTAATATCATTAAATCAGTCCTCAGACAGCTGAAGAATGCTGGTGCACAGGTAGAAGACAACATTGATCTAATTTCGATGGATCTGGAGGTTGGAAATCTGGTCTGCTACACATTCACATCACTGAACTGGTCGGATGTTCTTCTTCATAAACAAACCATCTATCTGAATCCTTCAACAAATGTAGAAACTAATGAGAACAGCCCTGATCCAGAGCAGAAGTCTTGGCTCACTCCTGAGATCCAAAAGACACTGAGGAGCAACTTGAAGATATTTAAGTACTTGATCAATTCACAAGAGCGTAAACCAGCCAAGTTCATTGTGTCCTCAAAGGAAATGAAGAATAATCCAGGTTCCTGCATTCTGCTGTATGAAAGTGAATGTGATGAAGCTGTTTGCTTCATTCCTCCATCCAAACCAGCCTGTCCAATCACTGAAGAGGTCAAAGATAATAGTGTGGTTCTGAAGGTTCCTCCATCATGTCCTGAAACAGTGGAGCTCAGAATACTGTACAAACTTAAGCAGGATAAAGTCTGGAGATCTAAACCTGTGCTGAAGGATCAACTCACAGTTACTCTGACTGATCTGAGAAAAGAAGCTGAGTATGAGATCAGATGTGCAGTGCTGGGGAAACTCGATTACACCGTATACAGTGACGTCATCAGCGTCACCACAGAGGTATGATGATCATTCATCAAATATCAGCTGAGGAAAAAATATATTTGAGGAGCTTGGTTATAATTTGCTAAATGTTGTTAATTAGTATCACATTGTTCTTTTAGGGAGGAAGTTTAATTATTGGTGAGTCATATTTTTTCCTACATATCAGTTGTTTTATCGTTTTGTTTGTTGAACTGTGGCATCCATAATTAATTTAAACTGGTCTTTGTGAAGTGAATTTGAAGTGTGTGAATAATGGGTGTTCTATATTGAACTTTAAAGTGTTCTGTCAGGTGCTCCCATATATAGAACCTTTTAGGGGTTCCCATCACTTATGGCTCGTTTCCACTGAGCAGTACGGTACGGGTCGGTAAACCATGAATCAGCTAGCGTTTCCACTGCCAACAGTACCCTTACTTGATAGGCGTGGTTCTTCATTTTCGCACGAAGAAAGCAACATAAACAATGGATGACATACAGCAGATCTTGTTCTTGCTTCTCGGCATGTTTGTCACAAGAAGCCAAGCATCGACATTAGACGTTTCTCAATAGCAAGAACGCAAAGTTCGGACTTAAGTGCCAAGTCCGACTCAGAAGAAAGACTCCAGAGGACGTCAGAACACGTCAATACAAGACACACAGACTCCCTTCCTACAAGTCTTACCTGAAAACCTACCTGAGACGATCCTCATCAGCCTGTCGACCATCCATCTTCTGAGCCTTCATCTTTATCATCTGCAAAGAGAAAGAGAGACTTGATTATCATTCAGCTAAGCTTCCATTGTTTATCTAATTTCGGTTTACTCACCATTCATCTCTGGATCCGATCCATTCTGCTAAATAAACACATTAAACTTACCATCTCATCTGTTCCCTGTGTGAATCGTGACAGTTTTAGTCCTTGGGGACTTTAATCTGCATATTGACGATCCCTCTTGTTTGACTGCAGCTGAACTGTTGACTATTATGGACTCTTTCAATTTTGTACAGCATGTTTCTGGCCCCACGCATAAAAAAGGCCACACATTAGATTTGGTTTTCTCTTGTGGCCTAAACATTGATAAACTGAGTGTTGAAGAATTTCAAATTAGTGACCATTGTTGTATTTCTTTTAATTTGTCACTTACCATGATGCCTACTGTCTGTAATGTTGTAACACAAAAACGCATCATTAGTGAGACAACACTTATTAATTTCTCTGCCTCTTTTGACTCTCACTCCTTTGTTGAATGTGATGATGTTGATTCATTTGTGCAAAGTTTCAACAACCACTGTCTGTCAGTTTTGGATATGGTAGCGCCTGTTAAAAAGATTTCAGGGTCGCAGAAAAAGGCCCTCCCATGGATAAATGATAACATTTGTAGTTTTAGGAGAAAATGTCGTAAGACTGAGCGTCTGTGGAAAGCCACTAAATTAGAGGTACACAGACTCCATATAAAAGACATGATGCTGGATCTGAATGAATTGATAAAGCAGGCTCTCTCAGCTTATTTTTCTAATCTTGTGTAAGGAAATAAGAAAAATCCGAAAGTCTTGTTTGACACTATTGAAAATCTTACTGCACCTTCGGCTCCTCTTGTGCCTGTGTACACACATGAGGACTGTAACAACTTTTTGTCGTTTTTTGTGAACAAAGTACATGACATTAGGGCCAGTGTTAATCCTCCACTCATTAGTGTTTATTCTGCTGAGTTCTCACCGGTGTCATCTTGGTCGTCCTTCACTACTGTCAGCCTACAGGATGTGAAGACCATAACAAGAAATATGAAACCGTCTTCGAGCCCCGCTGACATTGTCCCAACAACTCTATTGTTGAAAATGTTTGATATTGTCGGCCCCTGTGTGGTAAAAATAATTAATCTGTCACTTAGATCTGGCTCAGTCCCCAGCTACTTCAAACACGCTGTGGTAAACCCGTTCCTTAAAAAGCCCAATCTTGACCCTTCAGAACCTAAAAACTATAGGCCCATATCTAAACTTCCATTTATCTCCAAAATTTTGAAAAAAGTAGTGGCATGCCAGCTGACCTCCTTTATGGAGCAGCACAACTTGTTTGATACTTTTCAGTCTGGTTTTCGAAAATTACACTCCACTGAAACAGCTCTTATCAAAGTCTCTAGTGATGTGATGATGGCAGCGGACTCTGGCCACTTCACTGTACTTGTACTTCTCGATTTGACTTCTGCTTTTGACACTGTGGATCACAGTATACTGATCAATCGGCTTCATAATGAGATGGGACTATCAGGAGCTGTCCTTCAGTGGTTCTCTTCCTATATTCATGACAGAACCTTTAATGTTGCTGTAAACAATGTACAGTCTGATGTGACCAATGTGTCCTGTGGAGTGGCACAAGGGTCAGTTTTGGGTCCTATTTTGTTTTTACTGTACATTTTGCCACTTGGTCAAATTATGGGTTGTTTTAAGGAATGTATTGTATCATTTCTATGCCGACGATGTCCAGTTGTATTGTTCTTTTAATGATGCTGAGTTCCATCGTTTGTCTCTGTTCCTAGAGTGTGTGTCCTCCATCAAAGACTGGCTGGCCACTAACTACTTGCAGATAAATTCAAACAAGACTGAAACGCTGATCTTTGCTCCAGACCACAAGATCCCGCTGATCAAACAGCACCTTGGCTCTCTGGGCTCCTCTGTCAAATCCAGCCTCAGAAACCTGGGGGTTGTGTTTGACCAGGCCATGTCTTTGGAGACACACTCAAAACAGCTCGTCCGAAATTGCTTTTATCATCTTAGGAACATCTCTAAAATTCGCAAAATGTTGTCAAAGAAGGATCTGGAAATGATAATTCATGTTTTCATATCAACAAGACTTGACTACTGCAACTCTGTTTTTACTTGTCTGAATAAGTCTGCTCTGAACAAACTGCAAATTGTTCAAAATTCTGCTGCTAGACTTTTAACAGGTGCCCCTCGAAGGTCTCATATCACTCCAGTCTTGTCGGCTCTCCATTGGCTCCCTGTAAAATTCAGGTTTGATTTTAAGATTTTAGTGCTGACTTTCAGAGCCTTAAACGGTCAGGCCCCACAGTACATCAAGGACCTTTTGAACCCGTACTCCTCTAGCCGCACTCTTTGGTCCTCTGTCCAGAACCTGCTTGTAGTCCCTAAGACTCGTTATAAGACCTGAGGTCTTTTCAGTCTATTGCTCCCAGACTGTGGAACGCCCTGCCCCTGTCTCTGCGTCTGGCAGACTCTGTTGTCTCTTTTAAAAAGGATCTGAAAACATCAGAACGACCAGCCGAGGAAAGGCTGTTTCAGGCGGGGTACATGAGCGCCGAGCGCCCGGTGATCGTCTGGATCTCACAACGTGGATCAAATTTTCAGAAATCTTTATGAATAAACCACAGATTTGAGCTTTAAACAACTACATTCTCGCCTGAAAAACTCTTAAAACTACATTTCGTGACACAAAAACAGTATTATATTTCAACTGTATATTAAAAAATGGCGCTTCTTATGTTGTCATTCCCCTTGTAGCACACGCAGGTGACGATACTCTGTCAACCAATCAACGTCCTGCAGTGAGTCTAGCTCCTCCCTTTAGTACCGTACCACTGTGCTGGTACCCCAACGGAAGGGTACCGAAAAAGTGGTACGGTACGGTTCGGCATTTTGGTACCATTCACAACTTTTGACAGTGGAAACGGAAATAATTGTGTACCGTACTGTACTGTACCGCTCAGTGGAAACGAGCCATTAATGGTTTTATGGATTTAGATGAATTTGTTTAAATCAGTTTTGTTTATTTTGATTACATTTTATGAATTAAGCAGCTCGTAAACATACTTTATCATTAGAAAAATTTTAATAACCCTTTAAACGTGAAAGTATTATAGAGAGAGGTTATAGGGCAACATATGTCACTTTGAGTGATTTATTGCCCTTAAGCCACGCCCCCTTTTTGACCGTGGGAAATTCCCACGCTTGCCCCGCCCCCTTTTTGACTGTGGGAATATTCCCACGCTTGCCCCGCCCCCTTCTACCCCCCTCCCTCCCACCTCCGGACAGATCACGTGACCGTGGGAATTTTCCCACGGTACCCTTCCCCACAAACATCCCCACCCCTCCCCACTTCTGAACAGGTCACGTGACCGTGGGAAAATTTTCCCACGATCCGCATTAAAACGTTAAAACAACATGTATTAAAATTATATCAAGCAAATAGTTCTATTTTCTAATACATTTGAAGAAAAGTTGTACATTCACAATTACATAGTGTTTAAAGGTGTATAAAACGTTGTATAAAGTTAAAATACAAGTCTTTAGCGTTCATACATTTGTAAAATGTTAAAACATTAATGAAAAAGTTTAAATTGCATTATCTTAAAGCTATCAAAATGTATTAGTATTAAAACATTAAACAAATATTAAAACATATCAAACGCGTAAACACATACGTACATTTAAAAAACTGACTTACGTTTTTACAATTCCGTTTGTTGAAAGAAGAACAAAGATTATCCAACTCAGCGATCTCCAAAGTTTAAAGATGTGTAAAGTAGTCTCCTGGGAGCTCAATGAAACACGTCCGAACACGGGAGAAAAGAGTCAAGACTGACAATAGCTACCGTTGCACAGGACCCGGACGTAGGCTCCGCCCCTAGACTCCTCCCACACCAAGACACTCCCACGTCAGGTGGTGAAGAGGTGTGGGAAAAGACTACAAACAGTTCCCACGCTTCGCACAGGACAGTAGGAGGGTCGTTCATATAGCCCCGCCTACGATCTACAAACATTAAAACACACTCCTCTTGAAAGCTTACCTCATTCACGCATCATGTCTCAAGGAACTGACTCTTCTTCATCATCATTCCAACCCCTGGGAACTACTGACGGATACATACCAAATGGATTACCGGATGCAGCAAATGGATATCCACAGAAAAGCATCGAATGGCTAAATAAATTTTGTACAGATCTTGGATATCACAATCTGGCGTTTCTCACAAGCTATGGAGTTGCAACACCTGCCGCAGTCGCCGAGGCCCATGGCACAACTGTCGATGAGACGGACGGATGTCTCGGGGATACAGGTCACCGGATTATCAAGGCTATTTTGGCTGTCATTTTGGAGTTTTTGATCGACAAACGGATGAAAAAGAATTGCGACGGCTGTACTGTGGATCACCCATCGCAAACAAGACACAGCTGCTTGTTCGAACCTACTGCATATTATTTTTATGGATGTTTTGAAGATATCAGACTGAAACTCCTCACACCTGAGTTGAAAAACATATTAGCACAGGCCTTGAGTCAGTACGGAGGCAGCCCACATCTACAGAGGATCCAGGGAGCTGTTGAGGCGATTTTGTTTGACCTCAGAGATGAGATGTACATAGTCGAACAATTATCTATAATTCGTGAAAAACTGATCGATGAATCATGCGAGGAAATAATTTACACAGCTGTGGATAAATGGAAACTAGCCGTGGCTGAAGATCCGGAGATCAATCACGTTTGAAAATGGGAAACTTCTGCTCTACCTCTTGGATTACAAAATATTTCTTTAAATCACGTGTTAAATGTGGAATATCTAACCTGCTCCATAAGATTATCCGGAATAATTGGACTACAAATACCAACATAACTCCGGATGAAAAACGCCTAATGGAATTAATGAACGGCGTGCGGGGATTATCGGATGAATGGAATCATATGATAAACATGTCTGTAACCTGTGAGAGCACACCCTCTGTGGTTATCAAAAACATTCTCAGTCTAATGTCTGACGACCAGAACTCTCTTAGAATAGGAAATATATTGTGTATTTGTACGTATGTAACTGATGTCTGTAGTTTGTTAAGTAACGAAAACCCGGATGTATGTAATATTATTGATTTTTTAGTCGAATACATTATGGAGAAGAATTACGAAATATCTGTGAAATTTTATTTTTTTGTTTGTGTGATATAATTCACATTATACATGTTTGTAACTTTCTACTTCTTACATTCTAATAAAAGAAAAAAACATTTTTGTTGTTTGGAAATGTTTTTGTAACGTTTATATTGTAAAATAAAAAAAGTTTGTAACTTTTATATTGTGATATAAAAAATGTTTGTGACTTTTATATTGTGAAAAAAATAAAATAAATAATGAACAAATTTGCAACTCGATTCATTATGACCGAAATCTCATAGCGTTGACATGGCAGAGCTAATGAAAAAAATCTATTACGACCCAGCGAATTCTGGTGCTTTTGGGGGTAAAGACCGATTAAAACAAGCTGTATTAGAACAGCAAGGTGTAAGATTATCTGATAATGAAGTGTCAAAATGGCTCGCTAGCCAGGACACATACACTCTCCATCGAACTGCGCCAATAAATTATAAGCGGAACCGCGTAGTGGTGTATGGGAAAGACCAGCAGTTCCAAGCAGATTTAGTTGATATGTCTGTATACTCGAAAGAGAACGACAATATCAAGTTTATAATTACCGTTATAGATGTTTTTAGCAAGTACGCGTGGACAAGGGTATTGAAAAATAAAACGGGGCCGGAAGTAGTTAAAGCTTTTTTGTCTATTTTGAGAGAAGGACGTGTGCCTGTAAAGTTGCAGACAGATAAGGGTACAGAGTTTTTCAATAAGCATTTTCAACAGTTGACAAAAAAATATAACATACACCATTTTGCAACGGCCAGTGATTTAAAAGCGAGTGTAGTCGAAAGATTTAATAGAACTTTAAAAGGACGAATGTGGAGGTATTTAACAGCGGTGAATTCCAGACGCTACTGTGATATATTGCAAAATCTGACAGAGGCGTATAATTCTAGCTATCACAAATCCATTAAAATGCGACCGTTGGATGTGAATAAAGAAAATGAAACTGTGGTGTTTAATAATTTATACGGAAAAATGTGTAAAGAGACACCAGTCTTTAAATTTGCTGTAGGAGATATCGTCAGGGTATCTAAAGTCCGAAATATATTTGCCAAAGGCTATGAACAGAATTATACTGAAGAATACTTTACTATAAGTGCGTGTATACCCCGAAATCCAGTCGTATACAGGATACAAGACTATGATGGTGAATTAGTAGATGGTTGTTTTTATGAGCAAGAACTCCAAAAAATTATTGTGAGTGATGACAAATCGTTTAAGGTCGAAAAAATTTTGGATAAACAACGACGCGGAAAAGCCATGTACGTTCTGGTGAAATGGCTTGGGTGGCCTTCAAAATTCAATAGTTGGATTCCTGAAAAACAGATGATTGATCTACAATCTCCCTTAAAACCGTAGGAAAAGCCACAGACGATGTCATTTATCCAAAAACATCTAACATGTCAGAGGAGGAGGGGTTCTACGTCACGCTCCCGTGCAATGCATCTGCAAATGTATACCCCGAAAATCAGATATCTAATTACAGAACTAGACTGGCAAGAGCAATACATTTAAAAGGATTATGGGAAGTGGCATTGGTCGAGTTCCACTATCCAAAAACATGGCATACTTTCAACGAGGAAGACGCTACTTTTATTATTGAATGCAAACCATGTTTGAATGATGATGAAGCTAGCAAAGTGCGAGGGGATAGTATTCAAACTTTTCGGAAAGACCTAAAAATAAAATACGGCTATTTTGAGGATATTTCAGTATTACTCAAGGAAATAAACGCAACTCTTCCACCGCGGGTGCAGCTCAGGTACGATAATATAAAGAATAAGATATCTCTGAAATCAAATCAGAGAGCATCGCTAACGTTTTACGGAAAGCTAGCCATTATTCTAGGATTAAAACCCGGTGTTCCTATAGAAAATCTAAACAGTTCGGATGAACACGAAGACGTGCGCACATACGCACCACACCAGGCTGATATAAGCGGAGGATTTTACACTCTATTTGTATACATAGATATAATAGAATATCAAGCAATCGGTGACGCGTATGTTCCATTATTAGAGACGATACATATTGAACCGACCACTAACAAAGCAGTCAGTGTCAGGCACAACAAGTCTCATTACGTGCGTCTTAATAAAAACATCATATCAGATATCGGCATCGAGATTAAAGACGATCAGAATAAAGACGTACGATTCACCTACGGCAAAGTTGTGACGAAGCTGCACTTTAGACCAGTGAGAAAACATTTGTTTTAAAAATGGCTTATCTCACACCGTACCAGGACGACCCCCACCGCTACATATCATATTATCAGGCCCAGACTGGACACGGAATGCCGGGTTATGCCGGAAACGGTGTTATGTATGGTGCCGGTTTTGCGTCAGGGATCGGGGGTCTATTTCGTGGATTATATCGTATGGCAATCCCGTTTCTAAGAAGGGGTTTCAGTATTGCAAAGCCACACATAAAAGCTGCGGCAAAAAATATAGTGAGTGATGTAGTTACCAGCGCCTTGTCAAAGTCATTTAATAATAATGATAACACCGAGGGACAGAGCGGTCACGGTCTTATGGTCATGCGCAGAGGGTTAAAACCCCCTGGGACCCGTATGAGGAGGGGGCGTGGTCACAGCATAAAGAAGACTACACGTGTCACTAAGAAACGCTCAGTTGCAAAAAGCAGACGAAGAAGCCAGACGAAACGTGTAAAAAGATCTACAAGTTTGAAAAGACGAAGCAACACTATCTTCTAAATCATGTCGTTGATTCATGCGATGTCAGACGAATGTATTAAATCCGAACTGGATATTTTTACCCTTCCTTTAACTCAGACAGCTATTGAGAAAAACACTTATGTGGAAATCCCACCAGTGTCAGCGATTAATGATGCTTCTCCGATTGAATTTTTCATAGCCGGGACTGGTGAAGATTACACTGATCTGAATAACACATTATTATATACTCGTGTGAAAATAACTCTCCCAAACGGAGATGATGTGCCGGAAGGAGCTCCGGTGGGTCTGATTAATTACCCGGCTTCTACGATCTTCTCGCAAGTGGATGTGTCTCTAGGAGATCGGCTAGTGTCACAATCGTCCAGCACGTATCCGTACAGGTGTATTTTGGAGATGCTCATTAATTATGGAAAAGACACCCTAGAGAATAACTTTTCAGCAGGATTGTTTTACAAAGACACTGCTGGTCATATGGACACTACAGATCCGGCAGGTGCGAATGCAGGACTGACAAAAAGAGCTGCGTTTACAGACGGGAGCAATGTTGTCGAGCTACTGGCACCGATACACAGCGATATATTTTTTCAGCCAAAATTACTGCTGAACGGTGTAGATATTCGTATTCGTTTAACTAGAGCAAAAGATGAATTCTGTCTTATGCGTGGGGACGCGATCGATTATAAACTAAAAATAATGTCCGCTTCTCTCTTTATCAAAAGAGTGTCTGTCTCACCCTCTCTCCGTTTAGGACACGCCCAAGCACTATTGTCGGCCACAGCAAAGTACCCTTTCGACAGGGTATGCGTGAAAAACTTTTCTATACCAGCAGGTGCACGCGTCTCAAACCATGAAAATCTCTTCCTCGGGACTTTACCCAAATCCATCATTATAGCAATGACCGATAATGATGCTTTTACTGGCGCATACGATAAAAACCCGTTTGCGTTCAAACATTTTAATCTTGAATATTTAAATCTCACCTCTGACGGCGCACACATCCCAAATCGTCCGTTTCAGCCGCAATTTAATTTAGGAAATGCTGTAAGAGAATATTATCAGCTGGTTACCGCCACGGGGAGACATCTGAAGAATCAGTCTCTCGCTATAGACAGGGAGGATTTTCTCAACGGCTACACACTGTTTGCCTATAACCTTACTCCGGATGAAGAGTGTTCGCAGCATGTTTCGCTGATTAGATCAGGGAATATTAGGTTAGAAGCACGTTTTAGAGAGCCTCTACAAAACACAGTAAACATTTTAATTTATGCTACCTACGATTCTCTTCTTGAAATATCAAATCGGAGGCAGGTGTTGGCAGAACACTACTGAAGGGTTTGAAATGAACACTGTGGAGCTAACAGAAATTATGGATAACATCGCGTGTAATATAAATTTTTTAGGAGTACTCCCTTCCGACCATCTCCCCAAAGAACCATTGATAGATGTCCCAGCTTTATTAATTTGTAATACGGATCGATCGGATGAACCGGGACGCCACTGGTTAGCTATGTACATTGATCGAAACGGGGTTGGATGTTTTTTTGACAGCTTCGGGAATCCTCCGGATTCAGATTTTTTTCCACCATCCATTCTCGACTTTCTAAAAAACAATTCTACACAAGTTCATCATTCTACCAGACAAGTCCAAGATTTTACATCAGTCACCTGTGGACAGCATTGTGTCTTTTTTCTGTATCATATTTCACGGGGTGTTGAATATGAGGATATAATGAAATTTTACCATAACGATAATCTATTAAGAAATGATACTATGGTGTCTCTTTTTGTGAAAAAATTGAAACCCATGGTCTGTGATAGTAAAATATTTAAATGTATCCAGTGTGTACAGTCTGGTAAAATGTTCCAGTCTTATTAATTCTTGTGTAACGAATAAATAAAGAATATGTAATGAATAAACAAACCGTAAACAGATGAATAATTTAGTTTTCTCTCTTTTATTTGACATCAAAAACAATAACACAATATGTTGTACAATGACATACATAGTTTTAAAAACTAAAACACGGATACAAAATCTCACGCATGATAATATTTTGTAAAAAAAAAAAAAAAAAACATAGCTATGCCATTACATATTTTGTTAAAAATCCATCCATTGTTTTGCACCTACTCTGGGTGAGTTAAATACGTTTTCATCAGAGTCGTGTGCGTGTGTGTGTGTGTGGCGTTTTTTCAAAGACTTAGCAGGTACAGCACCAAAGTCATCCGTGTGTGTTTTTATTTTAATCGTTTCAATCATCCGTCTTACATTATGATTGGTTACAGTCGAATAAGGAATCTTTAATGTCGCAAATGCATCCAGAAACTCATACCATCCTGCAGGGTGTCTACTGTTATGCTTCATTTGTGGTGAAGTTACACTCTTTACCAGATCAAATATATGGGATCCTGAAATGATTCTCCCTTTATAAATAAATTCTCCATCATCTGTCCATGAAGACACGTGTTTGGCTTTGGACATTTTATCCATAATATATTTTACATTTTTTAAGCTTCTCTGCGGAATATTGTTTAAAACTTCTGAGACGATTGGGTCATCACTGACGTCATCATTCCTAACATCGGGGGTGTGGGAGGGGGGAGGCGTCTCGTGTTCCGGTAATGTAAGAGTTAGAGCGTTACTTTCCATATCGCCGTGTTTTACCACACTTAAGAATCGTTGTAAAACATTAGTGTAGAGCTTGGATTTTTCGTAAGTGTTCAAATCATCCTTCTGCAGTATATCTCTAATAGATGAATCCAAATCATCCTCCACAACCGTATGAATATTTTCACGAGGCGGTGCAGTCCTTAGTCTATCCAGCTGATGTTTTGGCACAAGATACAATTTCTCGGTGTGTTGCATTTTTCTCTTCAGTTTCTAGTTATGAGACTGGTTATGAAAGGAAGCGCTACACTGAGAAGGGGAAGCAGAAAACCCCCTTTTTGATTAATCATACGTCTCTTCCTGCTGATATTAATCTTTTTATTAGCAACGTACTTTATCTCCTTTTTCCTTCTTTTTAAAGACCCGTGCTGTTTCACAGTTAGGGGGATCTTGCCATGAAGAATATTGAGAGCCACTTCACATAGAGCCAATATTAACTCGTCGGGTGAAGATTGCAGAATAACACGTCGCTGCTTGGGTGAGCTCTTGTATAACAACTTTAAGAGGTAGAGATTTCTGGAAAGCCTCGTACTCATTGTTACTTCTGGACGTACACCACCGGATAGTCTGACAGTAAATCCGTTCTGAGCCGAAATTTTTCAGGGGTCTGTGGTTTATAATCTATTAACAAGTAGCTGTAAGGGCGTTCAGTTGCATCCTGGTACGCTTCAATAAAAAACTTTGTATTCCCTGGGTACATCTGACGTCCCAAAATACCAATCTGCTGCTTATCGCGAGGGTTTTTAAATATTATTAAATAATTTGTATTAAGACCTATTGTTCTGGTAGATTTACCCTGGAAAAACAGATTCTGTATTAATAGCAAACAGCTAATCTTATTGTGATGTATGTATTGTGTAAAAATCTTCTCGACTTCTCCGTTAGAAGCAGCTTGACTCATAACGTCGTCCAAGATAAGGAGCGATCTTTTACCAGGAGGGAATAATGAGTCATCATCCATTTTCTGTGGTATGCCTTCAATGAATTTAATATCAAAAGCATGTAACATTTGATCATACATTGGCTGCCAGGATGTATACACATACACAAAATTGTCAAATTTGACAGAACACATTTTGTCTGAATTATACATTAGAGTCTTCACAAAAAAAGTCTTCCCACTATTACTTGGACCGGCAACGACAGCCGAAAATGGGTGTTGCATTCTGCAGTCAAAAACATCTGTTTCACACATCTTTCAAAATATTGTTAAAACCCGTAAGGTAAGGTGGTATAATCTGGTTGGAGTACTCGCTTATTGTACACAAGTCTGAAACTTTTCACGATTGATCTATTGTGCAATGTGAATCCCCTCTTATTACGTGTAATGGTCTCTGTACGGGGAAACAGCTGCATCGTGTCACGTGATTCCACATAGGCACGCACTAGCCCTATCAGACTATGCAATGTGACTATTTGGGCATTCTCTGCATTGAGTGTAATACCCTTCGCTTTGAGACACGTATAGCCTTTTGCTGTCTGATACCCATAAGATTTTGGTCCTGACGAGGCATACAATCTGTTCCTCCGGCTTCAAACATCTCACCTGTCTGTGTCATGGCACATACAAAATTAGCCACATGTTTATCATTCTGATACATTGTCTCAAAGTCATAATATATGTATTTATCGTCATTTGTTTCAGACTTTAGAGGTTGTATGTAGCATTCGTGACTACCTTCACTTGTCAAAATCTCATTGCAATGTACACAGCACTTTGGAGAGCACTTGTGCGGTTTGTTTTTATCAGCAGATCTTGCAACCCTATATAATCGTTGGCATTTAGTGCAGTATTTTAAAGTGTCACACTGAGATTTCTCAGTAGATGTACGCTCTTGTTTATGTGTTTCGTAGCAGAAGGCGTTTCTGCAGTATCTGAGACAGTCTGGACATTGTCTACTGGACGTTGGACGTGTGCGGCATTCAGATGTGTTACAAATATTACAAACATATTTGCATTTATGGAGTCTCTTGTCGTTATGACCCTTGAGACAAAATTCACACACATAACTCGTGCCTATGAAGGCTTTCAAGTTTTTTATTAGGTGATAATGATTCTCGTGGTTATAGAGATGCACAGTTTTTGGATGTAATTCGTCGCTGTTTTTAAACGCCTGTAGCTTTCCTGACCAGTCCCTATGAAAGATTACTATTTTTAAATTTAATTTTCTTTCGAAAATGTTCAGATCATGAAACCCTATTTTATCATGTGATGCAAATCCACATGCTGTATGGATATCTTTAGCAAGTTTTTGTAACTGCTGATCTGTGAATTCAGGGTTCAAAAAATAGGCGAGACAATAACTAAAGCACATGTTATCGTTCAGATTCATCGGAGAAAATAAATTCATTTTATTTCGCTTGATAGTATCACTTATAGCAATATCTGTGATTCTCCTACGGGCACCTGCTTGTCTGTCCATAGCTACCGAAACTCTTAGAGATAAAGAGTTATCTGTTGACACATCTCTGTTGCTTTGTGCAGCACGTTCAATTTGATCAATGAATAATGTTGGATCATGATTGTTTTCTGGGGTTAATACTGTATTTATAGATGTGGGTAAGCTGGCACCATTTAGAGCTATATTTATATAGCCCGTATCGCCTGCCGTCAGTTGAGAAAAATGCACAATCTCATCTAAAATATTGTGTAGATGAATATTAAAATCTGCCAAGTCGTTTGTATCTATTTCACGGAGATTCAGCGTCCTATGGATTTCTAGTCCGTTGAAACGTGGTCGAGGTGTTATTACAAACTCGCCTACACGCCCTCCTTCAGTCGTCAACGTATGAATTTCGTCCTGACTAAGACCCATATTAGGGAGTTGGTGATTATAATTCAAAAACCCATTACCGGACTGTACGTTTTCATCATCATCACCTTCAGGTGTTTCTAACCACGCTCGCTGTTCAGCTATAATATTTTGTAATCTTTCGGATGTGGAAAGTTCACCTGTGTTTAGCATCCCTAGTTGTTCACGTATTAAAAGACGCAATTGTTCATTAGTACTCTGACGCCTTGATCTTACGTGCTCTACGTCTTCATCTGAGTCTGACTGCATATCAGTGTAACATCTTTTAGAAGACATTTTATTATTTTATTTTTATTAAAAAATGTACTAGTAAACTACAAGCGAATACTCCAACACCACTACCATTCATAAACAATATTAACGATGGCTAATGACTACGGATAGCAACTGTAACAGTAATAAAAATAACAATAACAATAACAGTCAAATTAATAACAAATAATAACAAATGAATAAAAAAAGAAATCAGTCACCAAATATGAAAGCTAAAGATTGTAAGCTTTCAAATTATATAATTTTTTTCAAGATTAGTTTAGGTTTAGTATAGGATATTAGACTACTGTTTTAAATATGTAACAGATTTGGGACCGCCGACGGGCTGGTAACACTTAAGAGGTTCGCTAATGACCACGGATAACAACAAAAACGTAACAGAAATAAAAAATTGTGTATCCTACATTAAAAACTACACATATTCATAACTTTCAAGTGAAAACGCTAAAATAACAGTCAAATGAAATAAAAAGAAATCAGTATATGAGATGTGACATAACTTCTCTTGAATGCTTCATGTCTTTCCATTAATAATCTGAATAACATTCAGACGTTCATTTAAAAAAAGAGTTAATGCATTGGTACCGTTATTAACTGGTGTCCAGGACGCATTTCTCCATTCTCCTCTCGTGTTTAAAAGATCGTTACGAAGTTCTCCGTTTATATCCTGACAAACCCCCAAAACGTTTGATTCCAGTGAAATATTCCTCACGAAGAATAATGTCTGATACTCCTTAAAATATCCAATGAAACATGGTTAATCCAAATAAAATGTTCCTCTCGCGCTGTTTGATACTCCACAAAGATCCAATGTGTTGTGATTAATCCAATATTCCGTTCGCTGTTTGATACTCCACAAAGATCCAATGTGTTGTGATTAATCCAATATTCCGTTCGCTGTTTGATACTCCACAAAGATCCAATGTGTTGTGATTAATCCAATATTCCGTTCGCTTTTTGATACTCCACAAAGATCCAATGTGTTGTGATTAATCCAATATTCCGTTCGCTTTTTGATACTCCACAAAGATCCAATGTGTTGTGATTAATCCAATATTCCGTTCACTGATGATCGTCGTTCCTCTGCACTTAAACAGAAGCTGAAGTCCGAGCCACAATCCACAGTAAGTTTAGTACATTTTAGATACGAAGGGTTTTCAAACAGAGCGCGTTATCCTGTCAGTGAACAAGCTCAGCATTGGGGAATCCCCAGTGATGTCATCGTCAGCGTCACCCAATGCATCCAATGAAATCCTGTGTGTGTTTGGTGAGGAGGCGTGGCCTCCGCGGCTCTCAACACAGATAGAATTTTACCATTCCGAGTCAGGATGGATAGCAGTCGGTCTTCTTTTCTTGAAGCTGCGCGAGGAAATCATTTTGTTCACTTTTTTCTTTTTTGAGTGTAGAGATGTTTCACATGTCGCTCCACACCTGATGGGGCTTGGTAATCTGGTGGATAGAGTACAATCCTCTGTGTATTTTTGCTCTGGAGAGATAAAAATTTATTTGAAATATTTGACGGATAAATAGTTAACGTTAAGTTAAATGTTTAGTATCATAACTCACCGTGCCCCGGATAACTTAATCGCGTTCCAATGGTTGTGTTGTAAGAGCGATTCGTGGCAGTTTGATAGCTCCGAGATGAGCTACATTCAAAGTTCCGCTGTTTGTGAGCAGAGAGGCTGAGTGGCTGTTTTGGGGGTAATCCCTGGTGATGTCAGCGTCGCGTCACGTCTCTGTCATCCGGAGGCGTCCAATGGTTGTGTGTGCGTGTGTTGTGTGTTAGGGGGTGGAGTCAGGGCCTGGACCATTGCATACTTTTCACTCGTTCATTTCTTCTTGTGATATAGGACTGAATGGACGCTTTTTGTTGAGCTCCTCCCGAGGACTTTGTAATTTTGGGAAATAAACCCTCTAAACCTTTGGATCTGGATATATCTTTCGAGCTTCGGATATACCTTTTGGTTCTCTTTCAACAAATGGTATGTAAAAATGTAAGGCTTTTTAACAATGTTTTTAAACTAGTTTGTGTTTTATGTAACAGTTTTACAGATACTGTGCGGATGGATACATTTACTTTTCTGTAAATTATTGATTTTTTAACATCTTAAAATAACACAAATTTTTAATAACTCTTTTAGAGAAAAATGCCATTTTAACTTATTTCATTATTGTTTTAAAAGTGTCTTCTTTAATAAATAAATAATAATAAAAAAAAACACTGATCTCTGATTGTCTTTATTGTAACAGTTTTAATATACATTGTCATAATGTTATTTGTTAAACAATATGATGTTTAAACATTATTGTTACCGGATACATCTTTGGAGATAATAAGACTTTTGTTCTTCTTTCAACAAATGGTATGTAAAAATGTAAGGCTTTTTTAACAATGTTTTTAAACTAGTTTGTGTTTTATGTAGCAGTTTTACAGATGTGTGAGAACACTAAACACATGTGTATTTTAACTTTTATACAACGTTTTATATTATTAAATATATAATTTAATATATAATTTAGTTTATAATATCTCCCTGATTCTGTTCACGCCCATAAGGGAGGAGCAACCGTGGGAAAATTCTCACGGTCACATGACTTGTCCGGAGGTGGGAGGGATGGGGTAGAAGGGGGCGGGGCAAGCGTGGGAATATTCCCACAGTCAAAAAGGGGGCGGGGCAAGCGTGGGAATTTCCCACGGTCAAAAAGGGGGCGTGGCTTAAGGGCAATAAATCACTCAAAGTGACATATGTTGCCCTATAACCTCTCTCTTATTATGCAATCATTTAAGACATTTATCCTTATATAAAACTTTTTTGCATAAGAGTTCTTTAGAATTGAGTCAAGAACCCTAGAGTTCTATATAGAACCCAACTTAAGTTTTTTTTTTCTAATAATGTTACAGCGTTGTGGCTGGACAGAAAGCAAAACAAAAAGTTTAATTTCAGTTTAGAAAAGCTGGAGGACTCGTTCTTCAACAACAACAGTTGTATTTTTGTGTTTCAGACATTAACTTTAAGGAAGAGCTCTCCACTTGCTCTGAGGGTCGTTGGTCTCCAGGAGGTTCTGAATATTCTTATAGTATGTGCCTCTTTTTCATAAAAATTTCATTTTTGGGGTGAGACTACCATTCTAGATTAATAAACTTATGTTATAGACATACTGTAAATCCAGTGGGTAAATTCACTCCTACTTTGGTAGATTGCACTACATTAGTTGATAGATTGGAAATAACTTTGCACAGAATAGGTCTATAGTAGTGTCATGTGAACACATAATCTAATAATATAAACACATGCTGCCAATAGAGCCTTTTTTGTACCCTAAAAATGTCTTTAAATAAGCTGATTAATTGAATTCGTAAACTTCATTTGTTTCTTGTTGAACACACAGTCGTGTAATGGCATTGATGCTATTTTTAGAGACCCACCAGATGGGGACATTGATTTGTCTTTTCTGTCAATTCTGTCAATCTCTAGCTTTGAAACCAACTGCAAAGCTTGCAAAACACATAGATAAAGATTCTGGGCAGTTTACACAAGACTGGATTAATAACACCACAGCATTGGATCCCCAGAAGCACAGAAGCAACACTTCAAGAAGTGATTCGGACAGAGGTAAGAATGCAGGAGTGCAAAAGGGGCTATGAAATATATGCAATTGTTGTGCATTTGGAATTATAGGAGATAGATGCATAGTACTTTATGTGGCACCCAAATCATTTAATGCACATCCTATAATTAAAAAAGTCTATTTATCTTTATCATATTTAAAACAGTTTTATAGCTGTTTAATCTGCTGAAAGGTGAAGAATGTGAGGTAAAAGTTGTTGAACTGTGTTTGTGTCTGTAGAATCAGAGTCCTCATCAAGGATGTTCAAACTGAGACTGAAGCAGGAGTTTCAGTGTCTGAATGAAGAAATATTACACAGAGAAAGACGACTACTGAATGATATCTTCATTGAACCTCACATCACAGATTCTCACATCAGGGCTAAAAGACAGATCATGTGCAACAACATCTCTGAAAGCCAGAATATCAGGACCGTTTTGATGAAGGGTGAAGCTGGCATTGGCAAAACTGTGGCTGTGCAGAAGTTCATCCTGGACTGGGCTGAAGAGAAATCAAACCATGACATTGAATATATATTTCTGATCCCTTTCCAGAAGCTGAACATTATCATAGAGACGGTGAAGGAGTGTAGCTTCATGGGGCTTCTGCAGCGATGCTGTGAAAACACTGAACATCTGAATCCTGAGTCTAGGATCATGCTGATCTTTGATGGACTAAATGAGTTTAAAGTTCCTCTAGATTTCCAAACCACAAAGAAGATTACAGATCCAATCAAACCAGCCTCAGTCTCTGATCTACTGACAAACCTCATGATGGGAAATCTGCTTCCAACCGCTCAGATCTGGATCACCAGCAGACCAGCAGCAGCCAATCAGATTCCTCCGGGGTTTATAGATCGTGTGACAGAGATCCAGGGCTTTAATGATGAACAGAAGGAGAAGTATTTCAGAAAGAGCATCAGTGATCACAGAATGGCCAATAAAGTCATTAGTCACATCCAGAAATCTCCACGCATCAACAGCATGTGTTATTCACCAGATTACTGCAGAATAGTCGCAGCGATTCCAGAGGAAATCATCAGTACAGGCGGTTCAGATTTCCCCAAGACTCTCACTCAGATGTACAGCAAACTCCTGTTAGCTCAGATGAACCTGAGTCGAGAGAGAAGAGAGACCATCATCGCTCTGGGGAAAATAGCGTTTGACCTGTTGGTAAAGGCCAACTCTCTCTTCTGTGATGAAGATTATGAACTCAGTGCTGAACGTGTTAAAGCAAGCTCATCAATCATAAAAGTGATAGATGAAAAAAGAAAGTCCTTCTGTTTCATGAATCACAGAACACAGGAGTTTCTGGCAGCTTTGTATGCGGCTGATGTCATTAATGGAGGAAACCCACTCCAGCTCAGAGATCTCTCCAGTCTGAAGCTTGAGCTCGGAGAGAAGAGCTTCACAGACTACGATTCACTCCAGAAAGTGATGAACATCGCTTTACAGAAACAGATGGATCTCTTCTTCTGCTTCTTACTGGGTTTCAGACTAGAGTCCGACCTCCTGACACAGAGAAGCAGCTCTTCATCCAGTCAAGACACAGTTCAACACATCAAAACAATGATCATGAATTCCTCTTCAGACGATGCAGTCGAATGCAGTCTCCTGTTCGACTGTTTGAAAGAGCTGGATGACCGTTATCTAATCCAGGAGATAAAGACCCAGCTGAAATCTGGACTCAGACTCTCTCCTGATGAGTCTTCAGCTCTGATGAGTGTGTTGCTGAACCCAGAAGAGAAGCTGGCTGAGATTAAATATCATCAATCAGAGGAACTGAAGGTGACAAAGAGGAATCAAGTTTTGAGTGACTCAAGTCTATTACAGGTGTTGTAGAAATAATTATTCATTTAATTTCATGTTCTGATATCTGGAACATTTCAGTACAGGACAGGAATTAGCTATTGTTTAAATACATAAGATATTAATGTTTCAGACTTTTATTTCATGCTTTACTAATTTATCAAGTTCTTTTTCCTCTAGGTTCATGAAACAGATTATCGCCGTATCACTGAACGGTAATATTCTCACATTATAAATCACAAAACATGCCTTTTTTAATTAATTTAAAGAGGGTTAATTTAAAGACTTTAATTTTAATCAACAGGATTGTTCATGACAATATAATAAATCCTTGTGCAGATTATTGCTGTTAAAAGGACCAGTACTTCAGTACCAAGTTGATACTTAAATTTGATAAACATAACGATACAAGTCTTTCTGCAGTACCGAGTACCAGGTCAGGCCAGTTCCTGGTGACTGATGCTGCTTTCAAATGCTTTTGGATGGGAGACCTTCTGAGAAAACCAGGTTGCTGCTGGAAGAGGTGTTAGTGAGGCCAGCAGGGGGCGCTCACCCTGTGGTCTGTCTGGGTCCTAACACCCCAGTGTAGTGATGGGGACACTATACTGTCAATGAGCACGTCCTTCGGATGAGACGTTAAACCGAGGTCCTGACTCTCTGTGGTCATTAAAAATCCCAGGATGTCCTTCGTAAAAGAGTAGGGGTGTAACCCCGGCATCCTGGCCAAATTTGCCCCTTGGCCTCTGTCCATCATGGCCGCCTAATCATCCTCATATACTGATTGGCTTCATCACTGTCTCCTCTCCACCAGTAAGCTGGTGTGTGGTGGGCGTTCTGGCGCAATATGGCTGCCGTCGCATCATCCAAGTGGATGCTGCACATTGGTGGTGGTTGAGGAGATTCCCCCCTTCTATGTAAAGCGCTTTGAGTAGGCCTGCCTAGAAAAGCGCTATATAAATGTAATGAATTATTATTATTATTATTATTGTGTGTATTAGTGTGTGTGTCAAAGGTTTCTAATTAGAGCATGTTTTTGCAGAGTTGAGCATTGGAGCCAATCAGAGACATGTTTGTTCAGCACGTGAACACAATGGCCAATCAGAGGCATTTAAGTTAGTTAGAAACCTCTTAATACGGCAGAGTTTGTTTAGTATGGTGGGCCGGAAGGTCCAAAAATAGGACTAATGATTTGTCGTGGGAAGTCACTATACTATAGCCCCTAGCTACTCACTTTCCCACTGATATGCCAGCGGTGGATCTGTACTCTCCTCACACAGGGAGCGACTCACCCTCCTCACACAGCGAGCGACTCACTTAGCGACTCACTTTCCTTAGCGAGCGACTCACCCTCCTCACACAACGATCGACTCACTTTCCTCACACAGCGACTGACTCTTCACACACAGCGAGCAACTCACTTTCCTCCTCACACAGCGAGCGACTCACTCTCCTCAGCGAGCGACTCACTTTCCTCACACAGCGAGCGACACACTCTCCTCCTCACACAGCGAGCGACTCACTCTCCTCAGTGAGCGACTCACTTTCCTCACACAGCAAGCGACACACTCTCCTCCTCACACAGCGAGCGACTCACTCTCCTCAGCGGGCGACTCACTTTCCTCACACAGCGAGCGACACACTCTACTGACACAGCGAGCGAATCACTCTCCTCACACAGTGAGCGACTCACTCTCCTCAGCGAGCGACTCACTTTCCTCACACAGCGAGCGACTCACTTTCCTCAGCTGGCGACTCACTCTCCTCACACAGCGAGCGAATCACTCTCCTCACACAGCGAGCGACTCACTTTCCTCAGCTGCCGACTCACTCTCCTCACACAGCGAGCGAATCACTCTCCTCACACAGCGAGCGACTCACTCTCCTCACACAGCGAGCGACTCACTCTCCTCAGCGAGCGACTCACTTTCCTCACACAGCGAGCGACTCACTTTCCTCAGCGAGCGACTCACTCTCCTCAAACAGCGAGCGCCCACTATCCTCAGCTGGCGATTCACTTTCCTCACGCAGCGAGCTACTCAGTCATGTACATTGGCCTAATATTATAATAAAATCTCTACCCTTTCAAGTACTGTATTGGTGCAATAACTAACTACTTCAGTAAAGTGGTCAATTTTTGTGTTGTAAAAATCATTTATTCTGAACCAATAATCTTAAATTGATTCTCATTGCATTTTTTTTTTTTTTTTTACATTTATAAAGGCAATTTTCCCCTAACTGTCATCTTTTAACCAGTGGCGTAGGCAGAAATTGTATTTTGGGCGGGCCATTGAAAAAGTGAGTGGGCCTATAGTTTTTCTTAGAATAAATATGACTTAAATAATAATTAAACCTTAGAGAGTAGAAAAAAGAATAGACAAACTGCAAAAACATTTACACCTTTATTTTGCAATATTCGGCAAAGACAATAACAAAACACTGTTCTGTCATCAAGTTCAACCAACAGAGCTCAATAAAGGCTGGTCAAACCACCAGCATAGACAATAACCTGTCTATTTTATTCAGGTTAGTCAGCAGTGCAAAGACAGTTCACCCGAAAATAAACTAAAGTAGGCTAAAAATAAAAGAAATTCAAATAACGAAAACTCTCAGCAGAGCACGGTTTGAAATAAATAGCAACAACACACTCCCTAATTTCTGTAAAATCAACAATGCAATCAGCCTGGTGCAAATAAGCTTTTGTGCGAAAAAAACTACAAAAACTACAACCAAGAAAAATGTCCATACCACTTTGAGAAGCTCCTTGATTTTCTATTCTTGACAGTGCAGGGAAATACCTTCAGATTGGGTTGTGAAGGTGGTTCATCAATTGCAGTTAGATCGGCGGGTAAACCCGCGTCAGGCTGACCGGGAGAGAGCACTGGCACTGCCGCCAGGGAGAGAGCGGTGGCCGCCACAAGAAGGCTAACTTATGGCGTGTTCACACCAAACGCGAATTTAATTATTTGCGCGAGTAGATTACATACAAAGTCAATGCGCTGATGGCGGCCACCGCTCTTCCCCTTGCGGCAGTGCCAGTGCTCTCTCCCGGTCAGCCTGACGCGGGTTTACCCGCCGATCTAACTGCAATTGAACATCGCCACAATAATGGCGTGTCTTCTTCCTCAACTCTTTTTTTTTTTTTTTTTTTTTTTTTTAAATAAAACATTAAATAAACTTGTTTAGCCATTATTGTGGCGATGTTAATTGCTATTTTTTTACAGTCTATGGCTAAATGCCGCCAGCCCGCCGCTCAGAGAGTCTTCTGTCGCCCTAGCAACCATAGGCTTTCTACAACTTGCTTCAACAATTCCATTTTATTCGGAAAACAAATTAAACACACACACACCAGTCAACAATAATTCAGGTTTATATTAACATATTTTCTTAAATACATTTGAATAATAAAAATAAACAAAAAATGTATTTTGATCAAACTTGCCTGGGCGGGCCAGTGAGTAATGTGGGCGGGCCAGTGCCGCCCTGGCCCATTACTGGCTACGCGCCTGCTTTTAACTTAGTCAAATTCTATACATTTTAAGTCACTATATTGTTTTTACCAATCAAATTGACTAGTATCAACAAAAACATTTTTTTCCACTGCAGAGAAAACAGAATCTGCATTAGAGGTGGCATTTATAAAGTTTAATATGCAAAACAAGCATAAAAACACTGTTTAACCACTTTAAAATAAACACCTGTAAAGCTTTTGTCGATTTTATAAATTATCTTTAAAATGGAATATTCTGAAAAAGTGACATTTCCAGTTTTGCTGATTCACATTGGTATCAAAATAGGTAAAACACATTTCAAAGTTACATACACCATTATGTTTTTGTAGAGATCACATTAGTTAACTGTAGGCCTATAAATTACTTGCATGTTGTTTTTCTCAGATTATAACTGATTATTATTTGATAACACCATTCAAAAGAATATTCAACATGAATGCCCCATTATGTTTTATGATTATTTTTTGTTTTTTAACTCCAATTGTATTCATAAGTTTTATTGGCTTTTTATTGGCCAGCAGCAGTCCTTAAACAAACATAAAATACACATAATATACACAAAATATTTTTTAATTTTTGCCCATGCATTCATGTTGAATAATGTTTTTTTATGCTTGTTTTGCATATTAAACTTTTTATAAATGCCACCTCTGATGCAGATTCTGTTTTCTATGCAGTGGGAGAAAATGTTTTTGTTGATTTGATTGGTAAAAGCAATATAGTGACTTAAAATGTATAGAATTTGACTTGAAAGATGACAGTTAGGGGAAAATTGCCTTTATAAATGTAAAAAAAAATAAATGCAATGAGAATCAATTTAAGATTATTGGTTCAGAATAAATGACTTTTACAACACAAAAATTGAACACTATACTGAAGTAGTTAGTTATTGCACCAATACAGTACTTGAAAGGGTAGAGATTTTATTATAATATTAGGCCAATGTACATGACTGAGTAGCTCGCTGCGTGAGGAAAGTGAGTCGCCAGCTGAGGAAAGTGAGTCGCTCGCTGTGTGTGGAGAGTGACGGTGCTGATCCATTTGTCCGTGCGACACTTCTGTGGCGCCGCGCTCCACTATATTCCTATGGGTGACGTCAAGCGACTTTGTCGCACCCGCAAAGCATTCCGGGAAGGCGGCGCTTCATTTGAAAAAATGCTGCGCGTCAAAAAGCTGGCCGATGCCCATCTTTATGCAAATGAAGTCCGTTAAACGCGACGCGTCTATCCAATAGAAGTAGAGCATATGGAGACGGAGGGAAGTCTCTCGCAGGTCCTCTGTTCTAATACGCTACATTTCCCGCTCGGTCAAAACCACGCCCATAGCGGTTAACGCCCATCAACGTACCAATGTGGGGAGGGGTCGCGACACCACGCAACAGTCGTGTCGGTCAAGTGGATCAGCACCGTGAGTCGCTCGCTGAGGAAAGTAAGTCGCTCGCTGTGTGAGGAGAGTGAGTCGCCAGCTGAGGAAAGTGAGTCGCTCGCTGTGTGAGGAGAGTGAGTCGCTCGCTGAGGAAAGTAAGTCGCTCGCTGTGTGAGGAGAGTGAGTCGCCAGCTGAGGAAAGTGAGTCGCTAAGTGAGTCGTTCGCTGTGTGAGGAGAGTGAGTCGCTCGCTGAGGAAAGTGAGTCGCTCGCTGTGTCGCCAGCTGAGGAAAGTGAGTCGCTCGCTGAGGAAAGTGAGTCGCTAAGTGAGTCGCTCGCTGTGTGAGGAGGGTGAGTCGCTCGCTGAGGAAAGTGAGTCGCTCGCTGTGTGAGGAGAGTGAGTCGCCAGCTGAGGAAAGTGAGTCGCTAAGTGAGTCGTTCGCTGTGTGAGGAGAGTGAGTCGCTCGCTGAGGAAAGTGAGTCGCTCGCTGTGTGAGGAGAGTGAGTCGCCAGCTGAGGAAAGTGAGTCGCTAAGTGAGTCGTTCGCTGTGTGAGGAGAGTGAGTTGCTCGCTGAGGAAAGTGAGTCGCTCGCTGTGTGAGGAGAGTGAGTCGCTAAGTGAGTCGTTTGCTGTGTGAGGAGAGTGAGTCGCTCGCTGAGGAAAGTGAGTCGTTCGCTGTGTGAGGAGGGTGAGTCGCTCGCTGAGGAAAGTGAGTCGCTCGCTGTGTGAGGAGAGTGAGTCGCCAGCTGAGGAAAGTGAGTCGCTAAGTGAGTCGTTCGCTGTGTGAGGAGAGTGAGTCGCTCGCTGAGGAAAGTGAGTCGCTCGCTGTGTCGCCAGCTGAGGAAAGTGAGTCGCTCGCTGAGGAAAGTGAGTCGCTAAGTGAGTCGCTCGCTGTGTGAGGAGGGTGAGTCGCTCGCTGCGGAAAGTGAGTCGCTCGCTGTGTGAGGAGAGTAACTTACGTATACAGATCCACCGCTGGCATATCAGTGGGAAAGTGAGTAGCTAGGGGCTATAGTATAGTGACTTCCCACGACAAATCATTAGTCTTATTTTTGGACCTTCCGGCCCGCCATAGTTTAGCACTGCTGTTGCTCTGCACACTCGGCAATCGTTTCAGTATAACTAGAGATCGACCGATATATATATATATATATATATATATATATATATATATATATATATATATATATATATATATATATATATTGTTTTCCATATATTTTTCCCGTTATTTAAGCCTTTCCCCACAATCGGGTGTCGATTTTGTAATATCAGATTCACAGATAAATGGCGCCTTCTTGTGGCCTTTTCAAGAATCGCGTGCACTCCAACAGAAAACAGACGCGCATAGCTTAAGACCGGAAGTCAACCATATCAATACAGAAATTTCAAAATAAAATACAATCACCTTTACTGTAACAAAATATACTTATGGTTATTTACAATATATATATATATATATATGCTGAGGAGCGTGCGGAATCAGTGGATCTTTAGCAGAGCAATAACAGAACGCTTTTATGGGAATCCTCTAATAATAGGAACGCCAACAGATACAATAGGTGCCTTCGCACCTTCGGTGTTTGGTAAATTAGAATATAGTAATAATTTCAGTTTGGAAGATTACATTTTATGGACAATAGTCTTGACTTTGTCAATACTTGAATGCAGGGTATATCAGAGTAGAATTGGTGAGAGAGCTTGTGCTGATGTGAGTTCAGCTCTGAGATTAAACCCATCTTGTCTGATGAAACCAAGTAGAGAAATCATACATCTAATGAAAATATTCTAGTTCTTGTTTTGTGCTTTAAAAGGTAAAAAAAAAAAAAAAACTGTTAGAGATAAATTATCACAGTTCTGTAGTCGAGTCTGTATAAACAGATACAACATGTCATTTAAAAATAAAGTAATTGAGATTTAGCTTTCTCATTTTTGCCTGCAGTACTTGTGTCATTCGTTCATTTAATAATCTGCTCACCAAACAACTAAAAAAATACTGTTAAATGATCTAGGATCTCTTTTTTTTTTCCTTCACACAGGCAGAAAAAGTCCTAACCAACATGATTCCTGATGTCTTGAAGTCACAAGATGAGAGTGTCGGAGTGAGTGACAAGCAGATCTGGAGTTTTGTTTTACTTTTATAGATTTTGAATTTGTGTTGTTTTAAGATGTGATCTTAGTGTGTAAGTTGCTTTGGACAAAAGTTTGTCAAATGATTAAATGTAAATGTAAATGTAGATAAAAAGAATTGATCTAAGTGCACTTTTTTATGTATCAAGACTAACTTTCAAATATTTCAAAATAAGTTTGATAGAAGTCCACATATTGAATGATATCTAAGAATCTTTCTCATTGTACAAATGTTTACATTTTAAAATACATTATATATATATATATATATATATATATACATTTCTGTGCATTTATACAGTAATTTTTTGATAGCAAAAGTGCATTGGTTAAGTTTGGGCTTCTGTGTTTCAAGGCTATTGCAACTTTTGCTTTAATACAGGGGAAATATACTCTTGTTTCAAGTAGTTACAGGGTAAATACAATAAAAATACATATAATCTTTAATCACTCGGAAAACTTTATTTGAAAAACAAATTAATTCAAAACAGATTTACAACACTTCTTAATAATTTTTATTAAATCAACTTTTCATTTTAAATACTAAAGTCTTGAGAGAAAGTAGCATGTCTTTTGTTGTTGTTGTTGTTTCTCTTGCTTGGCTTCTTCCTTCTCTTGTTCTCTTGTTCCTCTGCTCATTTTTCAATCTTTCCACTGATGAATCCCATGTCTCTTGCTATTCTGCATTAAAAGAAAATACAGTATACCCAAAAATGTTCTCATAATTTACTCATCTTTTTTTCCTCCGACCAAACTGCCACCAGTGTGAGAGTCTAGATCATGTTTGACAGTTTTTTTTTTTTGTAGGCTAAAACTCTATTCTGATTGTTCAATTGCATCGATCAAACATTTTTCAATAATAACAGTTGTGCAGTGAAACAATTTATTTATTTTTATAGCAGAACTTATACGTAAATACATACAAGATCAGGGAAATTAAGCATAAATGTAACTTTTACAATGAACAATCATAACACAAAAAAACATTTACGTACGACATTACGTAAAACATTTACAACTAGATTTACGTACATCAAAATATGTAATTACACAGAAAAAAAGTACAATAATAAGGTTAAAGGTTGTTTTATTGTTTCATAATGTTTCCTGGTGTGCATTTATAATGTTAGTATGATTTTTACATCAAAAATGATCTCACTCCTTCACAGGCTGCTAGGTAATCGATATCTGCCGGTCCAGAAAAGTTAGTAAAGACATCGTTAAAATAGTCCAGTGACTACAGTGGCTCAACCTTAAGTTTGAAGCGACGAGAATTTTTTTTGTTCGCAAAAACCCCCCAAAAATAACAACTTTGAGTGAGTTCACGAGACGCATGCGCGAGAACTGAGAAGATGACGCAGATGGGTCTCAATGTAGTGTTTAAAATGGTTCTAAAGTGTGCATTTCCTAGATGTCCGAATCGTGAGAAATCAACGAGAAAACGATGAATGGCTTTGTGGCACTCTCGTGAACTCACGTCAGAGGCCTTGAAGACTGAGTTGAATGAAGCCAGTAATAATCACTGACAGGTTAGTCTAGTTAAAGAGTCTGACCTGTGCTTGAACTGAACCAATGAGTGTGAAGATCAGTCAATTCAATCCCATCATGCATCTGGCCTCTGAGTAACTGCAGGCCGCTAAAGCTCAAGGCATCCATGCATTAAAACTCTCTCACGCAGAAGAAGATCAGGAGCAGAAGAACTCAGCGCTGCTTTACACCCGGAGAAACTTCACCTTCAACTCTTTAAATCACAGGAGTTTACTGTTCATTACAAACTATCCACTTCTGGTCCTGATGGAGCTCTGAACCTCCAACCCGTTCTGAACCGCAACTGGATATCTAAAGATATTAAAGCCTATATACGATTATAAGTGGGAGATCCTCATATCTGAGAGTCCTGGTCATCAGAAAGTATAAAGTTTAGTATTTCACAGTCCCATGTTCAGCTCCACAGCTTCTGTAGCTCTAGATAACTCTATAGTGTCTCTGCTGGTGTGTGTGTGTGTGTGTGTGTGTGTGTGACGGTGTTCTCCTGAGCAACAGCTTCATCTACTGGTCATTCTCCAGACCGTCATCATGACAGTGAAATCTCTTCGTCTGCTTCAGGAGATGCTCAGATATTCTGGCCACATTCATCCTGACATTCAGTGTTAATCTTTCACTCAATTGGCCAGTAAATCAGTTTCTACTTTCAATATGTGTGTTGTCCTGTAATGTTATGCTGGAGTTTTAAAAGACTGTTAAACTTGTGCATGTGTGACATTATATATGACATTATACTGTATGTGTTTAGTCCTCTTATAGGTCTAAAACACTAATGAACAATGAAGCGTGTAATAGTGGTGTTCAGTAAAGTGTTCTAGTACCAGATCATCAAATTAAACACCTTTCTCTTGTGTGTTTACAGTAGATTACACTGAGCTTATTCTTTGGAATAAAGAAATGGTGAAAGATTATCGATTATTAAATTACGCATGAATAATTTTGTCACATGATTTATCTACAATTTCAAAACATATAGCAGAATTTAATAAAACGTTGTATTCTAGCTCTGAAATACAGCTCTCCTTAATGGAGTCCTTTAAAAAAAAAAAAGGATAATAGTCTTTTTGTTAATGATGAATTTGTGAGAAAGAGCTTCTAGTATTACAGACGAATAGTATTTGACAATGAACGAAATACCTCTTTCTTTATCTAATTTTCACAAGCAAGTCTTTCTGATATGTTTGGCTTTTAAACATTACTTCTCTCCTCACTCCTTTTTTATCTGGAATAATAAGTATATCACACACCAAAGAAAAGCTTTATTTTTTAGAGATTGGTTTGAGTCTGATATGCTATGAGTTGGTCAGTTGAGGAGTTATGATGGTCAGTTTCTGAGTATTACTGAAAGATCTCGATTAATTCAGGGCACTTGGTGAAACATTGCAGGAAGAAAAGTCTCCAACTCTCCAAACATTTGTTTTTAGATAAACTTGATTTAATTATTGATAAATGCAGAAACCAATGGAATAGATCTGCTTTTGTCAATATCTCTTCTCCTCCATCTAAATGTGTTTGTGTTCATATGTTTCCTTCATTTGAGTGGGAATATTTCTGTGGAGTTCTTAGCCGGTGTGTAACAAATAAAACCACAGAAGTGTCTTTTAAAATTGCTCACAGAATATATCCTGTGAAAGACACATTAGAGCTTGTTCATCTGGATATTGATTACATTTGCTGTTTTTGTAATTGTGAAAGAGAGTCTATTGTGCACTTATTTTTTTAATGTCCCTGTTCTTCAATTTCTAGGTGTTAAAATGAACTGCAACCTAGTCTTAAATTTGTCATCTGTCTTAATTCATACAAATAAATATAACTTTTCCAAAAGAAAAATTTCGATTTGTTTTTGTTATTAGTAAAATTTTATATTCATCAAATTAAATGGAGTGACTCAAAACCCAAGTTTGCTCATTTTAAAGCGGCATATAAAATGTATTTAGAGTCTGTAAAGTTTTAAAAAAAAATCGAAAAGCCCAAAGATCTGTATCTCTGCTAAATTAATTTAACACAGCCTATGTTTGTGATGCCCCTTACTTTTATTTTTAAGTTTCTTTCTTTTTTTTTTTTTTCTTTTTTTTGGTTATTTATTTTATTTTATTATTGGTTCAAGAAGTTATACTTACCAAAAAGAAACTTGATATTGAATTATGTAATTTTGAAAATGCAATAAAAAAAGTTAGAAAAAAAAAAAAAAAAAAAGCAAACGCCGCGCGAGTGTCACTACGGGAAGCGGAGAGAGTCAAACTTCACCTCTGTTTCTGCTGTTACTGTTACGTGTTAAAGACACACTTAGAAAGCAGTCCGAGCCGAGTAGAGAACAACCACGGAAAGAAAACAGTTCAGGTATGTAATAATAATATGTATTTGGATGTGTGGCTTTAGAGACGTAATGCGATTTTTTGTTAATCTTCTGATTTAGGTAAACTCATTTCCCCAATAAATCATAAAACGAAATAGGCGTCAACCACGAGATAAACTTTCTGAATATCTGAAGAGGAGGACGGGTAACGTTAAGCGAACAGACATGATGAAAGAAGATTTCATTTCAGAGATAATTACACACTGACTCAAAGATTCATCGCTGAAATAATGTACAACGGGGCTAAAGCCACACCCAGGCGCGGAGTTTGCGGGGGGGGGGGACGGGGGGAGCATTGCCCCCCCTGGTGGCTGAAACGGGTAATTGCATTTTTTTTAAATGCATTGTTTAAAATATATATATATAATAAATATTTTAAATAACGCAAAACAATTAAATGGTGGTAGGTAATACATCTGATTTCATATACTGCTTTAGTAAAAATAAAAAAAATAAATCAGGGCTCTGGGTCACGTGACAAGTGTCGATTCTCAGCTAGCATGTAATAGCGTTGTAGTTATCTTACACCAAAATATGGACATAAGAAGATTTTTAAAACGTCGAGCTCCAAATGACACAAATATTCAGTCATCGGGATCTACAACACAAACAACAGTAACCGATGATGACGATATCCAAACAGACACTGCTGTGAAATTGGAGGGAACACCCAGCAGCTCTGGATCAGCAGCAGCAACCGTTAGCAGTCCTGACGTTCACTCCACAGCCACAGATGCGCTAGCTGCAGGTAACGTTAACACCAACAAAGATGATCTTGGAGAAAAACACGGCTGTCCCAAGCAACCTTCTCTGCCCCAATTCCCCTCAAAATGTTTTGGAAGTACAAAACGATCGTTTTCCACTTACTTCTACAAGAATTACCCTTGGCTTGAGTATTCCGTTAGAAATGATTCAGTCTACTGTTTTGCTTGTCGCCATTTCCAGACTGAAAGCTGCATTGAGGACACATTTAGAAAGGGCATGAGTGACTGGAAAAAACTGAGCAGTAAACTAGAGAAACATGGGAAAAGCCAGGCCCATCTGAACTGTATGATTAAGTGGAATAACTTCCAAGCAGCCAGCTCATCTTCAAATGGATCTATTGCAGCTAAACTTTCTGAAAGCCATAAAACTACAGTAGAAAAGAACAGAGGTTATCTATGCAAAGTAGTTGATGTTGTGAGGCTACTGTCTAAACTTGGATTGCCCTTTCGTGGACACAAGGAGGGAGAAGAGTCAGAATCGCGTGGCAATTTCCTCGAGGTTTGCCGCTTGTTATCGAAATATGATGCTGATTTTGAAAACATGCAATCCAATTATTTTAATGCCACAAGCCCAGATTTTCAAAACGAAATAATTGACATCTGTGCACACATGCTTTACAACAACATTGCTGAAAAAGTGCAGGAAACTGGCTTTTTCTCCATAATTGCGGACGAGGCCAGGTCCTCAAAAACTGAGCAGCTGTCAGTGTGCATACGATATGTCGAGGAATTGGAAATCAAGGAGCGTTTTTTGTGTTTCATGGACTGTTCTGCATCTCGCAACGCGGCTGGGATTGTGGAGGCCATCTACAAAGGGCTTGATATGTGTGGTGTTAAAAACATCCCAATCGTGGCACAGAGTTATGACGGTGCGTCCGTCATGTCAGGTCATGTGTCTGGTGTGCAGCAGCGCATCAAAGAGACTCACCCATACGCAGCCTACATACACTGCTTAGCGCACAAATTAAATTTAGTGCTTGTGGAGTGCTGTTCCGTGAACCGATGTGTGAAATCATTCCTGAGCATTATTGACAATGTGTATTCACTGTTTTCGGAACCGTCAAACCACCAGAGATTTATTGAACTCCAAAAATCCTTGAACGTGAAAGTAACTGAAGTAGTTCAGCCCAGTGACACGAGATGGGCATGCAAGTGGAGATGTGTGAAATCAGTGAAAAGTCACTACTCTGCGATTATGGAGTGTTTGAGAGAAATTAGTGAAGAGGGAGAGAAGTGGTCAGCGCAAGCCAGTGGTATCCATGACTTCATGTCGAAAATGTCATTCATTACAAGCCTTGTTGTGTTTGAGGAGCTACTGCGTGTGATCCACGTTACGCACAAGGCACTACAGTCATCCAACTGCACACTGTCCGAAGCTGCAGCCCTTACTGACAGCCTGAAAGCACACTTCGTGTCTAAAAGGCAGGCAGACTCCTGGAGCGATGTGTGGAAGTCAGTCAAACAGTTCTGCCTGGACAACAACATTGCCGTGCCCGAAGAAAACACTGATCGTCAGATGCACGTCTCCGCAGGCCCCGCCGCACCCAAAATGAAACGTGTTTCAAATCCGCCCACCTCCCTTGATGGTTTCTTGATTACCAGTACTTTAGGGCAAAGGGAAACAACCCAAGAAGAAACAGCAGAGAGTCCTGGCTATCAGCAGAAACTATATTTCCCCGTGCTGGACACTCTCATCAATGAGCTGGAAAGGAGGTTCTCCGGAGAGTCCATGGAGCTTGCACGCGCGTGTGCCGCAGTTTTGACATGCGACGAAAATGGAATTGATCCACTATTACAAAAATACACTCCTCTGGCACTAAAAGTTAACCCCCTTCTTGTTGCAGCCGAGATGAAGCTTGTCAAAGCCTCTGCTAACGGACCAATTTCAATTGAGCATCTTAAAAAAGCTGTAAAAAAAAACAACCTACCCAAATCTCTATAAACTTTTACAGTTATCGCTCACTCTGCCGATTGGGTCATCAACCTCTGAGAGAAGCTTCTCTGCAATGAGGAGGATAAGGAACTGGCTGCGGTTGACGATGGGAGCAGCCAGGTTTTCTTCTCTTGCGATCCTTCACATCGAAAGCGACATTACGGCCAAGCTCTCACCTGAGACCATTATCGACACATATGCAGGACGCAAAAAACGAAAATTATTGTTGCACTAGTCTGGGCAATGTCTAGGTCCAGGGCCGGTTCTAGACAGGAGGCCCTAGGCAAAATTCATGTTGGAGGCCCCCCACCCCCAATAAAAAAAACACTTGAAACAAATATGATTCCTAACCTTTTTATTTATACAACATTTAATTTTAAAAGCAGTATATTTTTACTTACACAGTACATAAGTTTGGACACATTACTATTTTTAATGTTTTTGAAAGAAGTCTCTTATGTTCATCAAGCCTGGATTTATTTGATCAAAAATACAGAAAAATAATATAGTGAAATATTATTAAAATTTAAAATAATGGTTTTCTATTTTACTATATTTTATATTTCTGTGATGCAAAGCTGAATTTAGTGTCACGTGATCCTTCAGAAAACTTTATAATATTCTGATTTTTTTTATCAAATGTTAGAAATGGTGCTTAATATTTATTTTATAACCTGTGATACTTTTTTTCAGGATTTTTGATTATTAAAAAGTTATTTTAAAAAAGTCTTCACTATCACTTTTTATATATTTAACACATCTTTGCTGAATATTCATGTTTTTTCTGTATTTTTGATCAAATAAATGCAGGCTTGTAGAGCATAATAATAAACTTCTTTCGAAAACATTAAAAATAGTAATGGGTCCAGACTTTTACCGGTACTGTATGTACATGTTAATCAAACTTTATCTAAGGTAATCTCTTTTTTGTTTAATGAAGATGTTATTGTTGTTGTTGTTATTTTGCTGTTTTATTCAATTTATTCACAGTTCCAGATTCCCACTTCAGTAGATAAGTGCTTTATATTGCATTGCTACCTTAAATATGCTATACACAAATCAAGTGGAAGAGAAAGACACGATCGCTACTGAGCAGAAAAAATATATAAACTGATATTATTGGCGTAATGTCAGGGTATAATCTAATCATCAGCAGAATTTAAAAGATAGACCCATAGAGATCCTTTATTTGAAACATTTTAAAATGTTGTAGTGTGTTGGCTTTTTAACTTAGAATACAGACGTTGTCATTTAATTTTGTAGCTTTTTTACTAGTCAGCTCCCGACGCGATGTTATTCAATGTACGCGCAAATTCAAATTCAAGCGACCAAATGCAGAAGAAAAAATATGTTTGTATTGAACATTGATGGAGCAACAGATTTTGTGTGAAAATAAATCAATGTTTGGGGTGGCGAGGTTTGTCTTTTATTCCACAAACACACAGGAAAAAAACAGCCTGAGGCAAAACACACACAGTAGCCTATTGATACAAATACTGTAGCTAAAATAATGTGTTTTTAATGATGTCCAAGTTAATATTTGTTCAAAACGATCACTTTAGCAAAGTTTGTACTGTTTTGTTTTTTGGATACATAAAATAGGCTAATTCATTTTTGTTCAGTAAATATACTATCATAAAAATATGTTAATAACAATATATTTTAAAAAGTTGGCTAAAGATTCTGAAAGCATTGAAGGAGATCCCATAATAATTTAATATAGATTTACAGTAGTAACAATACATTGTATTTGAATTATATGATATGATTAATGTCATATTTTTAAATATGATTGTTTCATTATAAATAAGGGTATTATCTCTAAGGTGGACACCCAACTTAATATATGATATTTCCCATCTGAATCTAATCATGTCCACAACTGGAAAAGTCAACATGTTTATTATTGTGCTTTTGCCCCAAATACCATACTTTTACATATTCTTCTGTAATTGAAAAACTGTTGCTTTAATTACCTTCAATAAAACTGACCATTAAGACCGTTGTCTTAAAATTTAAATTGATAGATTGTCATTTGCTGCTTAAATCTACAACTTTTAAAAAAACATCAAATATTAGATTTTTTTTAGTTTGCGCTGCTGCTCGCGATCGCGTCACAGATCAGCCAAATTTCCACGTGCATCTTGAAAAGCGGATGTTTAGGAAAGTGTTAAGGCAAGTCTTTGAGCCTCTAGTGAATCAGAGAAGAATAAAGTCAAAGGTGCCTTTAGGCCAGGGGTGTGAACCGACACTGGTGAACCGATACCTCCTGCATATTCTATCTGTGCGTGACATGAGCGCACACAGCGCGTCTTCTGCAGGTTTTGCTCACCAGGTTGTTCATGAAAGCCTAAATGTGCCCAGATGTCGGGTTTTAAAGTAGTTGGAGCATTTTTAATTTTCTTGCACTCGCGTCTCGCCTCCCTCTGCCATTGTATGCTACTGCGACAAATGACGTCAGTAAAGCGTCAGTACATTATAATCGGTTATGGTCTATTACTGAACCGATACCGAATCGTCCTCGTCTGCATCGATAGAAACGATTAATTTCGACACCCCTACTTTAGCCCCGTTGTACCCTACATCTGTGTATATATATATATATATATATATATATGTGTATGTATATATATATATATATATATATATATATATATAAAAATAAAAGTTACAGTCTTTTACCATTAAAATCACAAACAGTAATTTTTTTACAGTGTATAGAAGCAGCCAAACAAACAGTTCTCTCTGTAAGGCCTCAAAAACTTTAACATGTATTAATAGGCTACTTCTGTTTACTTTCAGACAAGCCTTTATTAATCCTTTCTTCAAAATTTGTCTCGACATGTTTCTATTTTTTACATACACTTACTTTAGTTTTATGAAATTCTTTTAATTTCAGTTTATTGTGAATCTGCATCTTTAAATTCAAGCTAGAATTGGAATTCTGCATCCGCCTCAATTCTAATTCTATGCCTAATGTTGCAGCAGTATAGTTTATACTGGTAGTCAGTGAGTTAAAATAAGTGTTCAGGATCAGTAACTGGTGTGTGTTTGTGTGTTTAGAATGGCTACAGTGGGAGTGAACGTGATTGAAACAGCGGCTCTAGGGAGACCCTTCCAGCTGGGGATGCTGTATGACTGCAGGAAAGATGCTCTGATACCAGGTACAAAAAAAAAATATTGGTTACAAATGTAAAAGAGGTTCCCTGAGAAGGGGAACGAGACACTATGTCTAACAAGATGGTATGGGGAACGCCTCAGCGTGACTGATGTCTGAAGCGACAATTCTATTGGTCGGCAACAGCCTATTACATCTCTACCAGTGACCGTGGTCTGTGAGTCTAAAAGGGCTCCTGAGGAACACGTCATTCCCTTCTTCATCTGAAGGAGACGGGACAGGCAGCCCGAAAAGAGACGCAGTGTCTCGTTCCCCTTCTTAGGGAAACAAGGCTACATTTATTACACGAGACGTTCCCTCTTAATGGGAACCCGCACTACATCTATGGGAACAAATACCTACTCCGCCATGCTGAGGGGAGTACATGCCCTATTGGCCGTGACTAAGCACTAAAAAAGCTGACTTTCCTGACCTCACTGTCAGAGTCAGATTCCCCAAAGGTACACACCAGCAAGCTGTCAGTGACACTATTCCCTACGGCTATTGACCAACCTACATACCCTAAACGAGGAAAGTCCTTGCTGGGCCAAGTGTTAGGACTCGGCCCAAGGTCAGAGCTCAGAGGCTTGGAATCATTTACACACTGAAAGATTCCTTTAAGGGAATATGGCCAAGCTTGCAAAGAGACCTGTGGCCTCATTTATAAAACTGTGCGTAGGAACCTTACTAAAAGTGTACGTACGCACAAAAGCCAAAAATGGCGTACGCAAAAAAATATTCAGACTTATAAAACCGTTCGTACGCCAGAACCTGCGCAGAATTCACTTTATAAATCCCAGTCAGCGGAAGATTGTGTGTACATGCGTCTCCACCCGAAATAACCATATATGGAGCTTACAACGCCTAGTTTTACTAGGCGTTTACTAGACGATCCTCATCTACATATCATTTGCATATGATTATTCATCCACGTGATAACAAAAACGTTATCACATGGATGAATAATCATATGCAAATGATATAAACGGTACAAGAAACATTACATTAATACAAATCAAGTAGTTGTCTATCCTTGCCTTGTTTTTGAATAGCCTACATAAATCAAATAGTGTAAAATACATTTCAGAGAAAGTTTTTCTCAATCTTTTCCACTTGCCGAATTGTATTTTTAATTGATTTATATTTTTAATGGAAACAGATAGGCCTTGGGCATTATTTGCACAAAACTATTTTCTCAGACAATCTGGTATTATCATGATAAGCAATTATCTCTGTGGTTAAAACATTAAAGCACGCCACAGGAAAAGTGTTAAAAAACATTGCATCCACAACAAATATTTCTAATGATTGAATTTAAAAAAATGTTGTAACTTCAGTAATGATTTCATGTTTAAGTGTTTAACTCCATTAATTTGAATGGCATATTTAATATAAATGTTTATATCAGAAGTATTTTATTTATTTAAACTGTTATTTGCATCAGTTTCACTAAACGGCTCAACACGCTCGCTGCCGCGGACATTTAAGAAGGAATGGATATTTGCTTCAAGTGACAGGCTTGGTGATTGAAATTGTATTTGTATAATCTTTCTGTATATGTTTAATTTTATTTAGATTTTCTGTATAAAAGTGACCAAAAATACATTTAACTCCAGCTCACCATCGGTGTCGCCAAAGTGCTCCATCTCCAAAATGTGCGTACGCATGGGTCAGAGTTTGCGTGCAGGTGCGCAAATTTTCCCGTCAAGTTTTTCTTTATAAATCCCACCTTTTGCGCAGGAACTGGTGTACGCATGTTTTCAGCCCCGTTTTGTGCGTACGCAAGCTTTATAAATGAGGCCCCTGGTCTGTCACTTCAGGGGGATTTAAAACATCAACCCCTAGATTCACCAGATTCACCATCAGCCTGGTCAGCCTACAACCTGTCTGTCTAAGCAGAATCTCTAGATTCAGAGGAATCCAATGAGAAGGTATTGCAACAGGCAGTAACCACTTCACAATGAATTCCAGAGACAGAAGTGCTAGAAAGCAGAAACTTAGCAAATCGACCCTCCATGCGAGGGGAGTAACTCAGAAAACTCTGCTCTGACTTGCAGAGGAGAACTCTACATGATCAGCCTCTAGAATGAGGGGAGAACTGACCGACTCACTGTTGTAAGTTTATCAAGGAGGACTACAGAAAGTCCTTCAATTTGACATAATTATGTTGTTAAAGGAAGCCCTAGTAGACCGACCATTAACTATTCCCAAGGAGCGAAGCACTTAGCATACCAACCCTCTCAAACGAGGGGAGCACTACACAGGCTCGGCCCAAAAAAACAGTTCATCCAGGAGGCTGAATGCCCATCACTAGACAATACTGCTATATGGGCTCTAGAGAGCAAGGCACTCTGCATACTGACCCTCTAACAAGGGGAGAACCAAACTTAGCCTACAGGAGTATCTTAAGGAGGCTCACAGCCTAATAACTCAAGACTGCAGATTGTGCAGAGCCCTATGGAGCAAAGTACTCTAAGTAATGACCCTCTAAATGAAGGGACTACTAGCTAATACACTAGACTTAACTTATGAGGGAGGCTTACAGAGAGCGTTGTTACTTGATACAAAAGTACACTGAATTCTAAGGAGTACTTAGTATAACATCACTTCTCAGGAAAGGGCAGTATCACCCATGTTCAGCCTAAGAAAGCTCAGCTGGAAAAGAGGGTCTCTGATGGGTGGAGGACTCAACAGGATGACTTGCACAAGAGGAGGCCTAACTACGTATTATACTAGAGACAGCCCTACCGAGAACAGAGCTCTCAGAGAATCATGCCACTGGACAAAGCTATCCTGGTGGAGGTCAGGGATTGCTGAATTCGTCAGGAAGACTCTCTAAATGAGAGGAGGTAATACAATCTCATACTAAGGCTGCTTAATGAGGATGCTCACAGAGAGCCATGCCTCTCCATATTGCCAACATTAAAGGGTTAGTTCGCCCATTTAAGACATGAAGTTGTATGCAATCCTTTCCAGCACTATAGTGCATACACACTGACCCACTCTGTGGTCACCTCCCTGGTCAGAGTTCTGGCCGCTCGAAGTTTTTCAAGAAAGTATTCCCGGTTAGTTTCCGGGGCCTCAAAACTGTGCGTTTTTACCTGAAAAAATTATATGCGTTTCAAAGCTTGATTAATTTACATCACAAAAAACACTCCGGGCAAAATTCATACCTCAGTTTTAATCGGCACTATTTTCTTTCCATTTCTATCAATCCGCGCTGCTGTCAACGTCAACAGTGCACACGTTCCGATCAGCTGTTCCATAGTGTTTACACAATCGAATGACAACGACTTAAAAAGTACAAAATTAACAATGGTGCGAACTTGTAAATTCCCAGGTTGTGACCACAAGAAAGTGCCGGGATCACCGTTCAGATTTCATCGTTTTCCTGTTTCGGATATATCTATGAGACAGCTTTGGCTGGTTGCCATGGCTACTCTGCGGGAGCTAAAATATCCAGAATAAAGGATTTTCGTGTGTGCAGTGCTCACTTCAGCGAAGACGATTACATCCCCAACCAAGGAGGAAAAATAAAAAGTTTTGCTGTACCAGTATCACAGGTAAGCTCTATTTGCTAACTTTATAATCCCATGTCTAAACTGTACGGTAAACAAGCTGATGTTTAGACTCCAGTGGAAATCACGTGAAAAGAGGTCTAATATAAAAACAGTTTATAGGGATATAGGTACAATTTTGCGGGTAAGCTCTATTTACTAACTTTATGATCCCATGTCTAAACTGTACGGTAAACAAGCTGATGTTTAGACGCCAGTGGAAATCACGTGAAAAGAGGTCTAATATTAAAACAGTATATAGGGATATAACGATGGAATCTGAACGGTGATCCCGGCACATCGGAACGTGTGCACTGTTGACGTTGACAGCAGCGCGGATTGATAGAAATGGAAAGAAAATAGTGCCGATTAAAACTGAGGTATGAATTTTGCCCGGAGTGTTTTTTGTGATGTAAATTAATCAAGCTTTGAAACGCATATAATTTTTTCAGGTAAAAACGCACAGTTTTGAGGCCCCGGAAACTAACCGGGAATACTTTCTTGAAAAACTTCGAGCGGCCAGAACTCTGACCAGGGAGGTGACCACAGAGGGGGTCAGTGTGTATGCACTATAGTGCTGGTAAGGATTGCATACAACTTCATGTCTTAAATGGGCGAACTAACCCTTTAAGAGATTAGAGGGCTTTAGCAAAGAGAGCTAGGCTATTCGAATTCACAATCCCAGTGGTTCGCTCAGGGAGTGGAGGCTTCAACCAAACAACTCTCAATAGATGAATGGAAGCCTAACAACACTCTAACAACAGGCTTGTTTTAAGAAAGAGCTCTATATAGTAAAGGCCTTTACTGGATAATTCTCTAGAATGAGATGAGGCATGACTACACTACTCTTAAGGAAGCCGTCCTATGAGGGAGTTACTGAAAGCAGTAGTGCTAAATAGTGAAAAAAAACTAAATTAAAGAATGAGGGCTGATGTTATCGGCCTCCATGGGAAGGAGGGTAGTTTTTTTACCCTGAACAATTCTAGAGCGCTGTAAGTGTCTACATTGAATCACTTCCCTGAGATCAGGTTTTTCCTCACCTCACGCCTCCTCTGCGACCTGCTTCTCGGAGGAGGAGGATGTGAGCGACACTAGCCCTCTGGTCCTGTCTTTGGTCGTGAGCCCAAGTTGGGTCAGTCCCCAGGGAAGTTTGGGCATGGATCTGGGCTGGCGGTGTATGAATGTTGTTTATTTTTTTATGTTCAAGGTTAGTTCAGTAAGGTTTTTTTTTTACACAACAGATGTACATAGTCCTACAGTGGGGTCATTTAATCAATATTGTGTTTATAGACATAAATATTGACTCGACTGTATAGACCAATTTCGAGCCGACGTCACAGTTACGTCACAGCGTTAGCTGGTGGCAAAAGGAAGGGAAAACTGGAGGCGGCCAATACAAACCAGCACATATTCAGCTACATAATAAGGAGCTTAAATTATTATTATTGTTATTAAATGTCATCTTGTTGTGTTGTCGGGTTCTAGAATCAACGGAGTACAGGCTCCAATTTGAAATTTTATCGCCAAAATGTTTTCTAAATGATTGTGATTATAACGTGAATCATCTAGGATTTTATACAGTTTTGATTGATTGTGACTAGACTTTTTGAAGAACCTTGTAAAAAAAGGGTAATCAAATACATAGTTAAAAAATGAATATGCTGTATCTGGAATTTTTATATAATCACATTGTTAAAATTGCACCATAATGTCACTTACATTGTCGTCTTTGTGTCTGGCCGTGGCGCTGGCTAGGCAGAACTGTGGATCATAGGCTACCACAAAAGTCTTGTACGTGACCATTACAGTTATAGGCATCTAAAGATTTATATGCCCTCAGTTACTCTTTACCTTGGTTTCTCTATCGGATAGGTGTATAAATCAGGCCACTCAAACGGACATAACGTTAATGTTAATCCTGTCAGATTGTCCATTCATTGACTGAGCGCGTACAGGTCAGCCAATCTGGGATGTCCGTTAAAATTAACTTTTGCAAATAACAGTCGCGGTCCTGGACAGTGAGTGACCTTGCACATTAAGATAAAATCAGATTTTCTCCAGTCATTATTAAAAAAACAAGCTAACAAAACTTGCAAACCAACGTTAGTAAAGCGGCCAGAGGGATCGTTCTGCCACCACCTAAGCTCCGCCCACACAAAAACGTCACCATGTTTACCAACTCAAAATTGGTCTATTAAACAGTTTATACTTTTGCAGGAATCACACTGTGGGATCAAGAAAAGCTAAAGCAGAGTCTACGAGTCCGTCCCCAAATTAACACAAATTTCAAAGTCACAGCTTCAGACTCCATTAAAGACAAATCAAGCTTACTGAAGATTGACAGCTCTCTGAAACTGAGGGCCCTATTTTAACGATCTGAAACGCAAGTGTCAAAGCGCAAAGCGCAAGTAACTTTGTGGGCGGGTCTTGGCGCTGTTGCTATTTTCCCAGCGGGATAAATGACTCTTGCGCCAGGCGCAAATCTAAAATGGGTTGGTCTGAAGTAGCTTCATTATTCATAGGTGTGGTTTGGGCGTAACGTGAAATAAACCAATCAGAGCGTCATCTCACATTCCCTTTAAGAGCAGACGCGCTTTGTTTTAAAGCGGATTCCTATTATAACGGCGGATTTGCCAGACGCGCGCCAGGAGCGGTTCACAGCCAAGGAGAGCAACGCTCTCGTCAGGGACGTTGGGGATGGAGAAACCCACCCAAATTAACTTCGGTTAAAAAGGCGTATGATAATTTGGGTAAATGTGTAAGCTAGATGTATGCTTTTATAATAAATGGTCTATCTATCTATCTATCTATCTATCTATCTATCTATCTATCTATCGTAATAATGTATGATCTGCAAAAATGAAAACTGCTGCTTCTGTGTAGATGAGAGAATCAAAGTGCGCGTTGTGCACACGTTACATTGATTATGGCCAAGCATGCGTCCTTAAAATAGCATATGAATAACATGCGCAACGCGCCACTGACCTTAAACTATTTTTTCCTGGTTAGTGGCGCAATTGTTTTCTAAACCTGCAAAATAGCATGAAGGAACGTTTGCGCCGGAACACGCCTCCTTTTTTGCGCTGAACCGCCCAGGGAGCGCAAGTTCATTCCCTAGTTTAGCGACGTGCTTCTGTGGAGGGAAAAGCGTGCTTTGCGCGGGTGCAAAATAAGAATGAAACATGCGTCGCTGTACAAAGTCAATTGCGCTGGGTGCAAGATAGGGCCCTGAGTGTTTTAGGTGGACTCGTCAATGTCACTGGAGCAGCCAAATATCTCAACGACACCAAGAAGTCCTTCAAACAGCAGAGACTGACGCTTCATTATCATTCAACCAGCAGGTTTGAAGAACTGAGCATGAACTACTTGGCACCTGCAAATATAGTTCATCGTGAGATGCTTTATAATGACACAGCGACACACGTGGTGACAGCAGTGCTGTATGGAGCAGACGCCTGCTTTGTGTTTGATAGAGAAGTTTCCTCAGATGAGGAAATAAAGACAGTAGAAGGAGAAGCAAAAGTGGCCTTTGAGAAGCTCAAACTAATTTCAGTAGATGCAAACGTCAGTCTGAAGATGAATGACGCTCAGAAGAACGCAGTCCAAAAATTCACATGCACATTTTATGGCGACTTCCAGCTACCATCTAACCCGACCTCTTTTGAAGATGCGTTGAAGGTTTTCACTGATCTTCCAAACCTGCTGGGAGAAAAGAAAGAGCTGGGAGAAAAGAAAGAGCTGGCAGAAAAGAAAGAGCTGGCAGTTCCTCTGAGGGTTTGGCTTTTTCCTCTGGACAAATTTCTCTCAAAAGCTTCCAAACTTCAAAAGTACATCAGCATGGATCTAATCATGGCGATTGAATCAGTGATTGAGAGTTTAAATACAACTGAGATGAAATGCAGTGATCTTCTGGAAGACTCGCCTGCCTCGACTTTTACTGCATTTCATGATAAAATCCTGCAAATGAAGCAAAACTGCGACATGTACAAACTGAGACTCATGAAGAAACTCGGCTCTCTGCTGCCAAACATCCGTGGAGACGTGATGAAGGAAACTGACCTGAATGATCTTCTACAAGAACATGATGAATCTCCATTCAGTGAAAGTGACCTGGGAGAATGGCTGAAAGAGAGAGAAACAGAGTCTAATATCATTAAATCGGTCCTCAGACAGCTGAAGGATGCTGGTGCACAGGTAGAAGACAACATGGATCTGATCTTGATGAATCTGGAAGTTGGAAATCTGGTCTGCTACACATTCACATCACTGAACTGCTCAGACGTGCTGCTTCTTCAACAAAAGGTCTATCTGAATCCTTTAACAAAAGGAAAAAATGAGAACAGCCCTGATCCAGAGCAGAAGTCTTGGCTCACTCCTGAGATCCAAAAGACACTGAGGAGCAACTTGAAGATATTTAAGTACTTGATCAATTCACAAGAGCGTAAACCAGCCAAGTTCATTGTGTCCTCAAAGGAAATGAAGAATAATCCAGGTTCCTGCATTCTGCTGTATGAAAGTGAATGTGATGAAGCCGTTTGCTTCATTCCTCCATCCAAACCAGCCTGTCCAATCAGTGAAGAGGTCAAAGATAATAGTGTGGATCTGAAGGTTCCTCCATCTTGTCCTGAAACAGTGGAGCTCAGAATACTGTACAAACGTAAGCAGGACACATTCTGGAGATCTAAACCTGTGCTGAAGGATCAACTCACAGTTACTCTGACTGATCTGAGGGCAGGAACTGAGTATGAGATCAGATGTGCAGCGCTGGGGAAACTCGACTACACCGTATACAGTGACGTCACTGAAGTTGTCACAGAGGTATGATGATCATTTATTTATGCTAAGCAACACATGCAGCAACAAAGAGTCACAAACGGCAGTTGCGCAGTAACTCTGATGTAATGCACTCACAGGTGTGTGTGTGTTTGTGGAGTCATTTACAACGGCAGAATCAGAATCAAGGACCGTTTCATAAATTTAATTTAATAATGGTATTCTGTTCTTCTGCTATTATTCAGCAGTGTTGGGTCTGTGGACTCTGAATATAATGCAGTTTTAGATTGTAAATATGTTCAACAGTCGTTACTGTCATTTAGTCAGATATATTGTGTGTGTAAACAGTCTTTGAGTTTGATCAAGTTCCTCTTAAACATATTTCAGAGCCAGAAGACACAGAAACCCAGAGACGATCATCTCCAGAGTCTCTCAAACACAAAGAAGACTGATTCAACAGCCGAGAACAGAAGTAAGAACAGAAGTAAGACATGAACCCTTCATCTGATCTAAACATCTCCATCAGTAAAGAGTGTGTGAATCATGATTAGAGTAGAGCTGTACTGAGAGAAAACACTTTCTCCGTCCCTGAAACCCTGTGGAGATGAACAGCATTGATGCCTCACGTTACCGTCTGTGTTTCTCCCAATGATCCGGTTTGTTTTCTGTGAGGAACAGTCTGATCTTCAGTGAGTTTGTTCTCTGCAGTTCACACAACCGTTCATATTGGGAGTGTTTTCTGAAGATGGACATTATTAACACACAGTCATAGATGACTTCTCTTCTCACATTTCATTTCATTGCTGTCAAAGCTGATGAATACTGATTGACTATGTCCAGGCCTACTCTCTTTTAAACCTAGCCAACATTTGCTTTTAAATAGTTGATCAGTATCTGATCTCGATGGACACTCGATGGCTCTGTATGTTGTAAGATCTGCTGGATGTGTTTCTGGAGTTTCTCTGGTCAGCTGGATGGACGTCAGTCCAGTGTTAATGTGTTTCTCATATCAGGATACTGTGGGCTGAAGAATCAAGGGTCCTCCTCCTGCTTGAATGCAGTTCTTCAGACGCTCTTCATGACGAAGGGATTCAGGCAACATGTCGAGAGGTAAAGAAACATCTTTCACTTCCAGCAGTGGAAACAACATGACAAACAGCCGATCGATAAACACTCAATGTCTTCTGTAGTTTGGACCGAGTCGTTTCATCTGATGATAGCTTGGCTGAAGAGTTGAAGAAGTTGTTCAGTGAATTAGAAACACAACAGAAAACTGTAGTTTCAGCAGCTGGAGTCGCTAAGAGCCTCGGCATTACAGACGGTTGGTCTCTTTATTGCGGTTTCCAGCATTCAGTCAATGTTTCTGCTGATGAAAGTTACTCAATATAAGTGTTTGATTGTTATTTGCTTTCTCTCCATCAAACCCAAAGTTCATGAACAACAAGATGTAGCAGAACTTCTAGATTTGATCATTAAAAAGACTCCTGGATCCTCTGAGGTAACTAGTTTCTTCTGGGTTATTCTGTCATCTTCATGAGGACCATCTATCATCATCTCACAGCAGTTCAGCTCTGGAAGTGTTTCTCAGAGAACGCTCAGAGACATTATTGCCTCATATCTGGTTTAGATCTCCTCTACAAACGCACTTCACACAGATCCTTGACTATCATTTGCTGGCATGAGACACAATTAAAGGTTTATCAGGAGTCTAATGTGCTGGAGGCTGATCTGCAGAGAATGATCATTTTAACAGTGAAAGCACACGTATATCTGTGGATCATCACTGAAGTCTGTTTTCTTCACATCTGTGAAGCTTTTTAAGGGCACTATGAAGAAGACGAGAACATGCAGGTCATACACACACAATCCAGAAGAAACCTCTAATTTTCTCTCATTGACAGTGTCTCTTCAGAACTCTCCGGATGTGGTGAGCAGATCTTTGCTCTTCTGAGTGAATCTCTATAGAACTGATTCCTCTACACAGATACTGATCTAAAGCAACTTTATTCTGCTGTCTCATCCTGAAATCTTTCTTCCTTTTCCCATTGTTTTCTTGCAAATGTAGGGAGATGCTTTACAGGCACAAGCTCTTGAAAATAAGAGACTGGATTCAGTGTATTGTGATCACTGTAGGAGATTTACAGCCAGCGAAATTGTGAGTATATTTTCTAGTGTCGATTATCTTCAAGTCAGATCAAGTGTGGAATTATGATCCTCATTTAACACACAAAAAAATCTCTTTGAAAATAGATTAATTAAAAACAACCCTGAAACGTGCCAAATCAAGTAATTGTTTACTGTGATATTTGCCTCAAATGCTGAAAGTATCTTGTGAAGAAAAGCAGCACAAGTCATTAATGCTGCACTAATGTATTATTATTATCTCCACAGAAAAGGGAAATGATCAAGTTTCCAGAACACATGACTGTTGTGTTGAAGAGATCTGAGATGATGAAGAGCTCATCTGGGTCGAGCTCCAGTAAAGATGACCCGGAAGCGATCATTCGTCCTCATATCACGGTACTGGAGTAATGTCTGTGTCAGTTGCGTGTCAGTTGCAGTGATTAGGTTTAATGCTCAACACATCTCAACCGCTTTAGACACACAGTCTTTTGTCATCATAGCCTTATCTTATTTGTGAATTCAGGTTCATTTCAAATTTATTACATTTCTTGCTGAAGTCAAAGACTGTAATTGTTGCTATTTTCAATCCATCTGTGTATTTATTAAACATGATACAAATGAAAAACAACACAAGGTCTGATTGGTGGGTTTTAGGATAAAGAAGAGAAAATAATGTACTATTGTAATGTAAAAATATAACTAAGATAATGAAGATAATTCCTCCTGCTGTTACAGGTTCTCTGCCATGAGTATGAGCTCTATGCCGTAGTAAACTACAGTAAAACACCTCGAGGTGGCGGACGTTATAATGCAGACATCAGATGTGAAGATGAAATCTGGTGTCGATTTGAGGACCGCAGTGTATCAGAGGTACAGATATGCACAAGCTGTGACTGAAGTATTAGTGTGTGTCGTCTTTCTCAAGTGTGTTTGTATAATTACTCACGACTTGTGTTATTTTTTCCTCAGAGTTCCTTGAACGGCGTCTTCAGAAGCGAGAGCTCCACACACGGGTATCAGTTTTATTTCTGATCACAGCAGCTTTAGAGACTTTGTTCATGACAGATATTAATGTTTATGAGCTCATATCTGAACGGATCTTAAAGTGTGTGTTTCTCCACAGGAGTTTAGAAGCCTGTTTACTCGTGTACAGACACGGAGAGCAGTGTGAGTATCACAGTATTTCAGTCTGAAAGCTTTCTGCAGTAACATATTGTCATTCACAGCTATATGCCATAACCAACTGTAAAAATAAATAATAATTTTTAAACTTGTGCATATATGAGCCATTTCTTTTCTTTTCCTTGGATGTGTTTTGTGATAGTGTGTTTTGTGTGTTGATGTTGTCAGGAGCGGCTTTATAAACTCATCCTGTGTGACCGAATCTGAATCTTCTTCATCTGGACCTGCAGAGATCGCAGGAACTTTATTCTGCAGAACACGGGAATATAAAGAATCTAAACCACACACTCAACTCTACGATCTTTTAAAAAATATTACTAAATGTATAAAAATAATTAGATTGTGCATGTCACTCATGATTACTTGTGTTTCTAGATGAACAGTGGCTGTAAAACACACATCTGTTAAAACTGCAGCTTTTCACATTAAACAAATAATTTTTACATTTTTACAATACATTTTTTTATCTTTAATGTGAAAAAATAGAAAAAAGATTAAAACATTAAACCCAAACATTGTTTTGTTAGTGCATTAGTCTCAGAACACACACACACAATCACACACACACACACTCTCTCTCTCTCACTCACACACACGAAGGACACACACACGCACACACACACGTGCTCTCTAACTCACTGAGCTGATCAGTGTGAGGCGACACTGAACAAGAGTGCGAGATTTGATTTCATATGTGGAATATAATGCATGAATCATATTGTTATGAAACCTTTATGACACTTTCATTGTAGAGCTCAGTTTGACAAGCTCTGGTTTCTGAGTGTTAAAGAGCAGCACGTCTGATAATCGTGTGTGTGTGTGTGTGTGTGTGTGTGTGTGTGTGTGTCTCAGCAGCAGATGTCGTGTTTCTCTTCACAAATCACATTCAGTTTATTCCTCAGACAGAAGAGCTGCAGAATTACACACTACACACACACACACACACAAACACACACACACACACCAAACTGATATATAGACACAAGGAACACATTTAATATGGGTTTGGAATATATATATATAGATGAGGAATAGAACTGAATAGATTTGAACTGAAACACTTGCACTGACACTCAGAATCACATGATGTTCAGTCTGAACTAAAGCAGATTGTGTTGGACTGTTCTGCTTTAATGATAGTAGGCATTGGTGTAATTTATGGGGTTTTTGAAAACCTTTCCTGAGAACGTTTTAGATTTTCTATAATATAGTAAATATAGTTAAATTACTGTATATGAAATAGTCAGTGTTTAATTTCTAGGGTGAGAGTGACTGATACTATTGAAACTTTGAGCTGTTTTAGAAACACAGTCTATTCGCAATGAAAGCGTTCAAACTGCAATATTAAACACACAGAACAACTGCAAAGAGTCCAGTGTGTAAACGATATGATTTAGGCATTAAATCCAGCAGAAACTCCAGAACAATCTGCATATTTCTACACGCTCAGGACAGCCGTCAGTCCCTGAAGCTCACCGTCCGAGTCCAGCGTTTCTCCACTTTACACACTCTTATGATCCTAATAAAGCCAGTCCAGCGTTTCTCCACTCTTACACACTCTTATGATCCCAGTAAAGCCAGTCCAGCGTTTCTCCACTTTTACACACTCTTATGATCCCAGTAAAGCCAGTCCAGCGTTTCTCCACTCTTACACACTCTTATGATCCCAGTAAAGCCAGTCCAGCGTTTCTCCACTTTTACACACTCTTATGATCCCAGTAAAGCCAGTCCAGCGTTTCTCCACTCTCACACACTCTTATGATCCCAGTAAAGCCAGTCCAGCGTTTCTCCACTTTACACACTCTTATGATCCCAGTAAAGCCAGTCCAGCGTTTCTCCACTTTACACACTCTTATGATCCCAGTAAAGCCAGTCCAGCGTTTCTCCACTCTTACACACTCTTATGATCCCAGTAAAGCCAGTCCAGCGTTTCTCCACTTTTACACACTCTTATGATCCCAGTAAAGCCAGTCCAGCGTTTCTCCACTCTTACAAACTCTTATGATCCCAGTAAAGCCAGTCCAGCGTTTCTCCACTTTACACACTCTTATGATCCCAGTAAAGCCAGTCCAGCGTTTCTCCACTCTTACACACTCTTATGATCCCAGTAAAGCCAGTCCAGCGTTTCTCCACTTTTACACACTCTTATGATCCCAGTAAAGCCAGTCCAGCGTTTCTCCACTTTACACACTCTTATGATCCCAGTAAAGCCAGTCCAGCGTTTCTCCACTCTTACACACTCTTATGATCCCAGTAAAGCCAGTCCAGCGTTTCTCCACTTTACACACTCTTATGATCCCAGTAAAGCCAGTCCAGCGTTTCTCCACTTTACACACTCTTATGATCCCAGTAAAGCCAGTCCAGCGTTTCTCCACTTTACACACTCTTATGATCCCAGTAAAGCCAGTCCAGCGTTTCTCCACTCTTACACACTCTTATGATCCCAGTAAAGCCAGTCCAGCGTTTCTCCACTTTTACACACTCTTATGATCCCAGTAAAGCCAGTCCAGCGTTTCTCCACTCTTACACACTCTTATGATCCCAGTAAAGCCAGTCCAGCGTTTCTCCACTTTACACACTCTTATGATCCCAGTAAAGCCAGTCCAGCGTTTCTCCACTCTTACACACTCTTATGATCCCAGTAAAGCCAGTCCAGCGTTTCTCCACTTTTACACACTCTTATGATCCCAGTAAAGCCAGTCCAGCGTTTCTCCACTTTACACACTCTTATGATCCCAGTAAAGCCAGTCCAGCGTTTCTCCACTCTTACACACTCTTATGATCCCAGTAAAGCCAGTCCAGCGTTTCTCCACTTTACACACTCTTATGATCCCAGTAAAGCCAGTCCAGCGTTTCTCCACTTTTACACACTCTTATGATCCCAGTAAAGCCAGTCCAGCGTTTCTCCACTCTTACACACTCTTATGATCCCAGTAAAGCCAGTCCAGCGTTTCTCCACTCTTACACACTCTTATGATCCCAGTAAAGCCAGTCCAGCGTTTCTCCACTTTTACACACTCTTATGATCCCAGTAAAGCCAGTCCAGCGTTTCTCCACTTTTACACTCTTATGATCCCAGTAAAGCCAGTCCAGCGTTTCTCCACTTTTACACACTCTTATGATCCCAGTAAAGCCAGTCCAGCGTTTCTCCACTTTTACACACTCTTATGATCCCAGTAAAGCCAGTCCAGCGTTTCTCCACTCTTACACACTCTTATGATCCCAGTAAAGCCAGTCCAGCGTTTCTCCACTCTTACACACTCTTATGATCCCAGTAAAGCCAGTCCAGCGTTTCTCCACTCTTACACACTCTTATGATCCCAGTAAAGCCAGTCCAGCGTTTCTCCACTCTTACACACTCTTATGATCCCAGTAAAGCCAGTCCAGCGTTTCTCCACTTTACACACTCTTATGATCCCAGTAAAGCCAGTCCAGCGTTTCTCCACTCTTACACACTCTTATGATCCCAGTAAAGCCAGTCCAGCGTTTCTCCACTCTTACACACTCTTATGATCCCAGTAAAGCCAGTCCAGCGTTTCTCCACTCTTACACACTCTTATGATCCCAGTAAAGCCAGTCCAGCGTTTCTCCACTCTTACACACTCTTATGATCCCAGTAAAGCCAGTCCAGCGTTTCTCCACTTTTACACACTCTTATGATCCCAGTAAAGCCAGTCCAGCGTTTCTCCACTTTACACACTCTTATGATCCCAGTAAAGCCAGTCCAGCGTTTCTCCACTTTACACACTCTTATGATCCCAGTAAAGCCAGTCCAGCGTTTCTCCACTTTACACACTCTTATGATCCCAGTAAAGCCAGTCCAGCGTTTCTCCACTTTACACACTCTTATGATCCCAGTAAAGCCAGTCCAGCGTTTCTCCACTCTTACACACTCTTATGATCCCAGTAAAGCCAGTCCAGCGTTTCTCCACTTTTACACACTCTTATGATCCCAGTAAAGCCAGTCCAGCGTTTCTCCACTTTTACACACTCTTATGATCCCAGTAAAGCCAGTCCAGCGTTTCTCCACTCTTACACACTCTTATGATCCCAGTAAAGCCAGTCCAGCGTTTCTCCACTTTTACACACTCTTATGATCCCAGTAAAGCCAGTCCAGCGTTTCTCCACTTTTACACACTCTTATGATCCCAGTAAAGCCAGTCCAGCGTTTCTCCACTCTTACACACTCTTATGATCCCAGTAAAGCCAGTCCAGCGTTTCTCCACTTTTACACACTCTTATGATCCCAGTAAAGCCAGTCCAGCGTTTCTCCACTCTTACACACTCTTATGATCCCAGTAAAGCCAGTCCAGCGTTTCTCCACTCTTACACACTCTTATGATCCCAGTAAAGCCAGTCCAGCGTTTCTCCACTTTTACACACTCTTATGATCCCAGTAAAGCCAGTCCAGCGTTTCTCCACTTTTACACACTCTTATGATCCCAGTAAAGCCAGTCCAGCGTTTCTCCACTCTTACACACTCTTATGATCCCAGTAAAGCCAGTCCAGCGTTTCTCCACTCTTACACACTCTTATGATCCCAGTAAAGCCAGTCCAGCGTTTCTCCACTTTTACACACTCTTATGATCCCAGTAAAGCCAGTCCAGCGTTTCTCCACTCTTACACACTCTTATGATCCCAGTAAAGCCAGTCCAGCGTTTCTCCACTTTTACACACTCTTATGATCCCAGTAAAGCCAGTCCAGCGTTTCTCCACTTTTACACACTCTTATGATCCCAGTAAAGCCAGTCCAGCGTTTCTCCACTTTTACACACTCTTATGATCCCAGTAAAGCCAGTCCAGCGTTTCTCCACTCTTACACACTCTTATGATCCCAGTAAAGCCAGTCCAGCGTTTCTCCACTCTTACACACTCTTATGATCCCAGTAAAGCCAGTCCAGCGTTTCTCCACTCTTACACACTCTTATGATCCCAGTAAAGCCAGTCCGAGCGAGTAGGGCAGGGACGGACTGGGACTAAAAAATGGCCCTGGACTTTGACTAGGCCCGGCCCAAAGCAATCGGCGCGCGGAAACTCGACAACAACAACAATAAAGCCTGGCATGAGTGTCACAAGACTTTAATTGTGGCTCATGATACTATACCATCCAAATTATAGCAATAGCACTGATGTTGATTAGATGTTGTGTTAAAAGCATATTATTCTAGATTAACTTGAATACTCACATATAAATGGACTTGGTCTAAGCTCAACCTGAATAAACAAATGATAGAATGTATTTAAAAAAAAAAAAAAAACAGGTTTTATTCAAAGATAGCATGGATGATATAGATTATATAATATGCTGTTATAACAGCATATTATACAATCTATTCCATGCTGTCTTAAAATTAATTTATTACTTAATAATCTTAATTCATTTATGCAGTAATTAATCTTACTGCACAAATAATAATACCACATCTAAAAGAAAATACACCATTACAAATGTAACCAAAGTTTGTAAGCATTAACTGTAACGTTACCAACATTTTTACCAACATTTTTAAAAGTAAAAGCACAACATATTTCTTAATATTAGCTACTGCATGTGGCATTTTACAGCTAAAATGTTGAAGTTTAGCTGTTTTAACTACTGTAATCATTAAAAACGTAGCAACCTGAATATCACTTCCTAACATCATCCCTAGCAAGTAACTCTCTTTCTCCTCTCATGTTCCATACTTACTTGCCCTGGATCTGCCTGTGGAACCAGCTCATCTTTATGTCCCTCATCACTGGTGGCCTGTTGCTGCATAGATAGCTGTCTGGCTCACTTCTTCACTGCTGCTAATATTTAACTGCGAGGTGCTGCTGCTGGCTGTGCTGCTAAATATTTCAGTTAGTTTGCGATATTTAGCTAGCCTGGTAATACCAGACTCTGCTACTTCACTTTGCTTCGTAGACAGAGTCTGGAATAGCATAATAGAGAAGTGTTTTCTCTCGCGGGGGGGGGGGGGGGGGGGGCGCTTGTCTGAAGTTTAAAATCATTGGTTACCCGTAAGCCAATCACATAACGTTTGGTTATGGCGTGTGTTATGCGCATGCTCAGCCGCATTTAACTTTCACTGTAAACACATGTATGATGCGAAAACAAAACCATCGAGCGAAATACCGGAGTGAACATGGCTGTGAACAACTTTTGCAGATTATGTGAAGTAAATCTACGCATCCACGGTACAATCAGCGTGTACGTCACGGCTCTCAGCCCGCCCTCTGTTCGTTGATTGGCCGGCTGTTTCCAGACCGGTGGCAAACAGAAAGCTCTGAAGCTGTCTCAGACTGAGTACAGAAGCGAAATGAAATTGAGCGGAAGTACGAAGTCTGACGTAGTCAGGCTAATATTTAGCGGCTTCAGTATCTAAATTCCGCAATTTTTTTTTCTCTCGCCTTCTCAGCCACACCCTTTTCTTTCCGTTTTTTACCCACGGCCGCGTTGCATATTGTTTGCTTGTTCCTATGCTTCTATCTAACGTCTTTGCTTTTCCTTACTTGGCGGCCACGGCCAGTGCAGCTGGCATCCAACTTAAAGGTGCATTGCTGCCACCTACAGTACTGGAGTGTGAAACAGATTAGTAGGGAAAAAAAACAGGTGATGACTGTGTGCGTGGCGGGTGGTGGGCCGGTGGTGGTCCTGGAGTACCGGCCGTTCTGTGATTCTCCAGATCACACAGATGGCCAGTCCGCCCCTGGAGTAGGGTATAAACGGAGGTCGGAGCCAGCTGCAAATGGGTGGGTTAGCAGCAAGTGGGTGGAGCTTTAGCCGCAAGTGGGCTGTACAAACTTCCAGAGGATTTTGATTGGTTTATTTAGTATCACCTGTGTTGTAGTAGCTATTGGTTTATGCTCCACAGTTGGTGGCGGTAATGTGTAAGTTTTGTTGCGATCCATCAGAAAACAAAGAAGAAAACCGCTTTCACATGTCAGCGTGCCGTTGAGATGAAGGGGTAAGCTTGTTGTACAGTTTTTAGTTTTGTAAAAAAGCATTATAAGTTCTGAAAAAGACCATTTCATAATGGCGTTTGTACACTGTTTTTAGTCTTGATTTATTAAAACAGAATAAGGGTAGCAGCTAAAGTGTATCCAAATAAATTTCTGTATTTTTTTTTAGTAGCACACAAATTACAAAATCTGTAACGTGCATGACAAGATCTTTTCTGCATTCCATTTCTACAATTTGCTCTCCAGATTATGGATTCTGAAGACCATAATAAGGTATTGTGGCAGTGTAATTTTTGTACGTTTTAGGACTGCATTGATTTTCAAATTGTAAATGTCTTAAAAGTTTTGTAAATGGATTTGATATTAGAATACAACTCCTAACTTAATTGTACAATGCATGCAATTCTTTTAAAACTTGTTTTCATTGTAGTTATGCTTTTTTATGCGTAATCCACAATGTAATGTAATGTAATTGAAACATTTGTTTTAATATCATAATTATTTTATAAAATGTATACTCATAACAATCAGTGAAATAAATGTGAAACTCATGTTATTGTGTTTTAGGTTCACTTATCAGTGAAAGATGTGCACGAGCTGTTGTAGCTGGTATTGTCAGCTTTTTATATTTTGCTGATATTTTTTTGTCAAATTAAAAATGAATGGATAATTTTATCACTTTTTTTAATTTTAATCCTCTTTCAGAAGAAGAAGAATGCTCTGCACTCCCTGAAACCTATGGGAAGTAAAAAAAACTGAACTTGCATATGAAAGTAAGAACTTTGATATGAAACAAAATACATATACTATGCTGGGTTTCGAAATATGTAACTATAATATTGGTCAGCTAATTTTAAATTACTTCATTTTAGCAGACAAAACCCCAGTCGTGCCCTCTGTTTTCAGCAAGGTATGCATAATCAATTTTAATGATGATTTAAAATGTGTATCATAGAACAATTTAATCCACTTATATTTTTCTTTAAGGATGAGCTGTTAAAAGACGATGACCCTCCATCATGCTTCATCTTCAATGTAGTTGAATAATGTTATATAATGTGCTTTTAAAAAAAAATTTAACGGCCAGTGCTAACTGTTGCTATCTTTTCAGTTATCAGGAGCATTGCTAAAGAACATACAGTGAGGAAAATAAGTATTTGAACACCCTGCTATTTTGCAAGTTCTCCCACTTAGAAATCATGGAGGGGTCTGAAATTGTCATCGTAGGTGCATGTCCACTGTGAGAGACATAATCTAAAAAAAAAAATCCAGAAATCACAATATATGATTTTTTTTAACTATTTATTTGTATGATACAGCTGCAAATAAGTATTTGAACACCTGTCTATCAGCTAGAATTCTGACCCTCAAAGACCTGTTAGTCTGCCTTTAAAATGTCCACCTCCACTCCATTTATTATCCTAAATTAGATGCACCTGTTTGAGGTCGTTAGCTGCATAAAGACACCTGTCCACCCCATACAATCAGTAAGAATCCAACTACTAACATGGCCAAGACCAAAGAGCTGTCCAAAGACACTAGAGACAAAATTGTACACCTCCACAAGGCTGGAAAGGGCTACGGGGAAATTGCCAAGCAGCTTGGTGAAAAAAGGTCCACTGTTGGAGCAATCATTAGAAAATGGAAGAAGCTAAACATGACTGTCAATCTCCCTCAGACTGGGGCTCCATGCAAGATCTCACCTCGTGGGGTCTCAATGATCCTAAGAAAGGTGAGAAATCAGCCCAGAACTACACGGGAGGAGCTGGTCAATGACCTGAAAATGACTTCATTAACATACTACACTCCTCCTCTTTCTTTCCAACTATAAATATATTTACTAGAGTCACAAATACTTCTACAACTGTTATAGACAATATTGTCACAAATATACGAAATGTTAAGCTTGAATCAGGAGCTTTACTTTCTGATATAACTGATCATTACCCAACAATATTGTACTTTAATCTTGATTACAAATGTTTACCTTCATGTCAACCGGTAAAAATTAAAGTAGAAAACGACAGAACAATGCATCAACTTAAGGCAAGTCTGCAAGCTAAAGCATGGAACACTGTTTATTGCTGCTGTGATCCTGACACTGCATATGATTCCCTGGTAAATGAAATAACAGATTCCATTCGCTGCTCTATTCCTATAAAAACTGTCGCACGCAGTAGGGCAGAACACAAACCCTGGCTAACAAGGGTAATCTCTAACTCCATCAAACAAAAAAATAAACTTTACCAAATATATGTTAAAAAACCAAATATAGAGAATAAAACTAAATACAACGTTTACAAGAATAAACTGGTATATATAATCAGGAAAAGCAAATATAGTCACTATTCTGAACTTATAAAAACTTCGCAGGGAGACTCCAAGAAATCATGGAAAGTGCTGAATACTGTTTTGAATAGGGGCCATAAAGACACCGTGCTCCCAGACACAATAAATAATACTCATCTTGCAAATGAATTTAATAATTACTTTGTATCAATAGAGGCTAATCTTTCAAAAAACATCACTCAACCACACAGTATCTCTTACAAACAATATATGTCAGGCAACTATCCAAACTCCTTCTTCCTAAAGCCTACAGACGCCACTGAACTGTATAATATCATAATGGCTCTGAAGAGCTCAAATTCTGCTGGAGAAGATGAAATTAGCAGTAAAATATTAAAAAGTATTGCCAAAGAAATAATTGAACCACTTACACACTGTATTAATCTCTCACTGCTCACAGGAACTGTTCCCAAAATGACAAAAATTGCAAAAATAATTCCGATTTTCAAATCTGGTGATAAAAATGACATAACAAACTATCGTCCCATATCCATCTTACCAACTCTTTCCAAAATATTGGAAAGAGTGGTTTATAATAGACTTATTAATTATCTTAATACATTGAACATACTCAACCCATCCCAGTATGGCTTCAGAAAAAAACACACTACCTGTATGGCAATCCTTGATCTTACTGAAAAGATCAATGATGCCATTGAAAAGGGGGAATATGGTATCGGTGTATGTAATAAGGTTCGTTGCTGTGATGGTGTAGGAAGGAAGAAGACAGGGGTCGGCTGACTGGGACACTCACTTTATTTCTCAGTTTCAAATAAACAAAAGGGTGCGCACAAAGCGCCTTCACCGTGGTTTAAAACACACAGCTTCTCAAACAACAATAAACTCAGCATTCAGTTCTCTCAGTCCATATCAGCGTCCTCGTGAGGTCCCAGTCCGAAGCTCTCTCGTCCTCTCTCTCGCTCTCCCCGGTTATATGCGGTCTCTCCACGCCAATTACTGCAATCAGACACAGGTGTTCATCATCTGCACTTGACCTACTTACTCACCGCTCGGCCCCCTCCTTTCTCTCCCGCTACAGACTTCGCGAAACCACGCCCCCCTCGCCACATACCCCCACTGCCCGACTCAGGCCGGGGAGCCATCCGGCCTGCAGCCTCCCCCCCCTCCTCCTGGAGAGGAAGTCAGCCACAGTCATCTGTGCACCCGGCCTGTGGATCACCTGGAACTTAAAAGGCTGTAAAGCTAGATACCAACGAGTGATCCGCGCGTTGGTATCCTTCATGCGGTGGAGCCACTGCAGGGGAGCGTGGTCCGAACAGAGGGTGAACTCCCGTCCCAAGAGGTAGTAGCGGAGGGTGAGGACGGCCCACCTGATGGCTAAACACTCTTTTTCAATGGTGCTGTACATCGTCTCTCTCTTTGAGAGCTTCCGACTGATGTACAGCACCGGCCGCTCCTCACCCCCCACCTCCTGGGACAGGACTGCGCCCATCCCTCTGTCCGATGCGTCGGTCTGTAGAATAAAAGGGAGAGAAAAGTTAGGGGCATGTAAGAGTGGGCCGCCACACAAAGCAGCCTTTATCTGAGTAAAAGCCTGCTGACACTGCTCCGTCCACTGAACCGTATCTGGTACCTCTTTTTTAGTCAGATCAGTCAACGGGCTGGCGAGGTCCGAATAATTAGGCACAAACCTTCTATAATATCCCGCCAGCCCCAAGAACTGTCTAACCTCCTTTTTGGTCTTGGGTCTTGGACAAGTTGCAACTGCTGCCGTCTTATCAATTTGGGGACGCACCTGTCCATGACCCAAGTGAAAGCCCAGATATCTTACTTCCACCCGCCCAACAGCACACTTCTTCGGGTTGGCCGTGAGTCCAGCCCTTCTCAGCGTCTTCAGGACAGCCCGCAAATGCTGCATATGCCGCTGCCAGTCACCACTATAGATGATGATATCATCCAAGTAGGCAGCAGCATATGCAGAATGCGGCCGGAGAATTCTGTCCATCAGACGCTGAAACGTTGCTGGAGCCCCGAACAAACCGAAAGGAAGAGTGACAAATTGGTGTAATCCGAACGGCGTGGTGAAAGCTGTCTTTTCTTTGGACATGGGTGATAAGGGGATCTGCCAATATCCCTTCGTTAAGTCCAGTGTCGAATAAAAATGAGCAGTACCCAGCCGATCAAGCAATTCGTCAATCCTAGGCATTGGATAAGCGTCGAATTTCGACACAGCATTCACCTTCCTGTAATCCACACAGAATCTGATCGAGCCGTCCGTTTTAGGAACTAAAACTATCGGGCTAGCCCAGTCACTGTTGGATTCTTCTATTACTCCCATTTCCATCATTGACTCTAATTCGCTCTGCACTACTTTTTTTTGTGTTCTGGCAGGCGGTACGGCCGGCTGCGAACTACCACCCCCGGCTCGGTCTCAACGTGGTGCTGAATGAGATCTGTCCGACCAGGCAGAGGCGAAAACACATCAGCAAATTCTGCTTGTAAATTCTTTATGTCAGTGAGTTGGGATGGTGAGAGGTGGTCTCCCCCAGGGTCCAGAGCGAGGGATTGAGTTTTTATAATCGCTTCTGGACCGAGATCCTCCTCTCCGCTCACCACCATCGCCAACAGCACTGACTCCACCTCAGACCATTTTTTAAGGAGATTGAGGTGGTATATTTGATGTGCCCCGCCCCTATCTGTCCGTATTACCTCATAGTTGAGATCCCCAACTCGCCGTGTGACCTCGAAGGGTCCTTGCCACTTTGCGAGTAATTTCGAACTAGAAGTGGGAAGTAATACAAGCACTTTCTCTCCCGGTGCAAATTGACGCAGTCTAGCCCCCCTGTTGTACAACCGACTTTGTCTGTCCTGAGCCTGTAACAAATTCTCCATGGATAGCCGCCCCAAAGTGTGGAGTTTTGTTCTCAGGTCCATGACATACTGAATTTCATTTTTGCTATTTGAAGGTCCGTCCTCCCAAGTTTCTCTAAGGACGTCCAACACCCCGCGAGGCTGACGTCCATAGAGAAGCTCGAAGGGGGAAAACCCCGTGGAGGCTTGGGGGACCTCCCGTACAGCGAACAAGAGGGGTTCTAACCATTTATCCCAATTTTTGGCGTCTTCCTGTACGAACTTTCGAATCATGGTTTTCAACGTGCGATTAAACCGTTCTACCAGCCCGTCTGTCTGTGGGTGATAGACACTGGTACGAATCGCTTTAATGCCCAATAACTCGTAAAGTTCGCGTATGGTTCGTGACATAAACGCCGTGCCTTGATCGGTGAGAATCTCTTTCGGGATTCCCACCCGGGAGATCAATTGAAACAGTGCACTCGCCACACTCTTAGCGGAAATAGTGCGGAGTGGAACTGCTTCGGGATACCGCGTTGCATAGTCCACCAGGACCAATGCAAAGCGGTGTCCCCGTGCTGACCGTTCTAATGGCCCGATGAGGTCCATACCAATTCGCTCGAAGGGGGCCTGCATTAAAGGAAGTGGGCACAAAGGTGCTTTTGGGTTAGCCGGTGGGTTTACCAACTGACATTCACGACAAGACGCACACCACTTGCGCACGTTCTCGTGAATGCCCGGCCAAAAGAATCGGGCCATGAGACGGTTTAGTGTCGCTGTTTGTCCTAAATGCCCAGCCATTGGATTACAGTGAGCCGCCTGAAAAAGCATTTCCCGGCGGCTTCGCGGAACTAATAACTGAGTTGTATCCTGTTTTGACTGGGCGTCTTGGGTCACCCGATACAACTTATCTTTTAAAATTGAAAAATAAGGATAGGAGAGCGGTTGGTCAGGGTGGAGAAGCTGGCCATCGATGGATCGAACCTGATCAAAAGCATGTTTTAGTGTATCATCCTGGGACTGCTCCAGGGGAAAATCATCGCGCTCTGGAAAGTTGATTCCTCCCAAACCGCTCTGTTCCCCTGAAACAGTACCCAGAGGTTCCAACTCAGCTTCACCCAGCTGAGCAACCGCCTCTTTTCCTTCCATTTTTCCCCAAGAAGCATCCGTACACAAAAACCCTAATAATTTATTAAAGTCTGGCCAATCAGTTCCCAAAATTAACGGATGCCGGAGATGCGGATTAATTGCTACCTCCACACTATGTTTTTGACCCCTAAATTGAATTTCCATGGGCAATCTAGGATAATCCACCACATTCCCGTGCACACACCTTACCTTAACCATGCGGCCGTTATCCAATGCCTTAGGTTGAATCAGGCTTTGATGAATGGAGGTTTGGTTACAACCTGAATCCACCAAAGCCTGATAGGTACCCCCCTTGATACTCACAGGTATCTGATACTGGCCAGCTTGATCGGGGGCAGCTCGTGGGGCGTCGGGGACCCGGATCAGTGTCCCCACCTCCATCACTGGACACCGATCTATGAAGTGACCCGGGTCCCCGCAGCGCCAACAAGCCGGCCCAGGCTTCCCCTCTACTCTGTGGGCAGGAAGCGGGTCAAGGCATTGGCGTGGAGAGAGCGCCGCCGCCGCTTGCGGAGGACCCGACCCAGCAAATGAGCCCCCTCCCCGGGTAAAGGCTCTGGATGGAGCCGCCGGCTCGCTCTGGCTCCCCATCCTCCACCGTGGTAGGGGTTTCGGTGGCAGTCCTCCCCGAGTCCTGGGGAGGGGAACGGGCCTAGAGGGAGAGGGAGAGAGAGAGAGAGGAAGAGAGGCAGATGGTAGAGGCTCGCCGACCCCTGGACACGCCACCATTTGGTCCTCCGCCAGCTGGATGGCCTGATTCAGCGACGTCGGGCGGTGGCACTGGACCCACTCTGCAGTTCTCTTTGGCAGTCTTGAGATGAACTGCTCCAGTACCACTCGGTCGATGATTCCCTCGACGTCGCTTCCATCGGCCATCAGCCACTTGCGGCAGGAGTCCCGGAGCTGTTGTGCCATGATGAAGGGCCGGCCGGACTCGTCGAGGCTCAGGGTCCTGAACCTCTGACGGTGTTGTTCTGGGGTCCGGCCGACCCGCTGCAGTATGGCACGTTTTAGGTCTTCATAGACCAGGAGATTCTGGACTGGCAGTTGGTGTGCGGCTACTTGTGCTTCCCCGGAAAGCAACGGGATGAGCCGCATTGGCCAGTCCGTGGAGGGCCATCCCCTGTCCTCCGCTGACCTCTCGAAGAGGTCCAGGAAAGCCTCGGGGTCATCCTGCGGCCCCATCTTGTTTAGAGGCAGCGGTGAGGACGTATCTTTCGGTGTTTGGGGGACGGCCCTAATCTCCCGGTCTATCCAGCTCCGGAACAGCTCGCGGTCTTCATGCTGGCCTCGGAGGAGCGCTTCAAAACGATGGTCTTGCTCCTCCTTTATGGCCAGCAGCTGTCGATGTTGTTCTTGGTGAAGACCAGCGAGCGTCTGGATGATGTCCGCAAATGGCGAGGCTGGCGGGTTTTGCATGGCGGCGATGATCTTCTTCCCTCCCGGGTTTCGGCTCCACTGTAATAAGGTTCGTTGCTGTGATGGTGTAGGAAGGAAGAAGACAGGGGTCGGCTGACTGGGACACTCACTTTATTTCTCAGTTTCAAATAAACAAAAGGGTGCGCACAAAGCGCCTTCACCGTGGTTTAAAACACACAGCTTCTCAAACAACAATAAACTCAGCATTCAGTTCTCTCAGTCCATATCAGCGTCCTCGTGAGGTCCCAGTCCGAAGCTCTCTCGTCCTCTCTCTCGCTCTCCCCGGTTATATGCGGTCTCTCCACGCCAATTACTGCAATCAGACACAGGTGTTCATCATCTGCACTTGACCTACTTACTCACCGCTCGGCCCCCTCCTTTCTCTCCCGCTACAGACTTCGCGAAACCACGCCCCCCTCGCCACAGTGTATTTTTAGACCTTTCAAAGGCCTTCAACACCATCGACTTCACCATATTACTGTTCAAATTGCACCATTATGGAATAAGAGGCCAACCACTAAATTGGTTCAAGAGCTACTTACACCTGAGGCAACAATATGTAACTATTGACGAACAGACATCAGAAAACAAATACATTAAATATGGTGTTCCACAAGGATCCATATTAGGCCCTCTCCTCTTTATTATTTACATTAATGACCTGGAAAATTCCTCAAAGACCCTCCATAAAGTAATCTTTGCAGATGACACTAACTTGTTCCTATCACACAAAAATGAATTTGAACTTCAACAACTACTCAACAAAGAGCTTCAGAATGTGGATAACTGGTTCAAAGTAAATAAATTATCCATAAACACCAGTAAAACCAACTACATAATATTCTGTCCAAATAAAAAACAATCTAATTTCGAGGATCCAAATTTCCAGATCAAAATAAAGGGAGAGGATCTAAAGAGAGTAAAGACGACAAAATTCTTGGGTGTCTTTATAGATGATCACCTAAACTCTAAATACCATATTGAATACCTTGTCAAAAAGCTATCAAAATATGTTGGTCTGTTCTTTAAGCTTAGACACCTGCTTCCCCACACAATATTACTTACTCTTTACAAAACCCTCTTTGAACCCCATTTAAATTACTGCAATATTATATGGTGCAATACTTATCCCACTCACCTAAAAAAATGAGAAATTCTACAAAAAAAATCATTCGTGCCATATCATGGTCTGATTTCAATGCTCCAACTCGTTCTATTTTCTTTAGGTATGGTCTTTTAAGACTTACTGAATATAATATATTTCACAATGCATGTACTATGTATCAGGTGGTCTTTGGTTTGAATAACAGTCTATGTGAGCTGGTTCCCATCCGCTATCCCCGGCACACTTACCTCACTAGAAACACGTACATCATTACTGGTAAAAAACGGAGATTAAAAAGCACTGGTATGAGTGTAGTGTGCCGGGGACCACGGATCTGGAACGAGCTGGATGAAAATTTGAAAAACTCAAGCTCTATTTTTTCTTTTAAACAAAACCTCAAGAAACAATTATTAAGCTTGTATACATCTTCCTGATGTACGTACTATTTCTATTTGCATGTATGTCAGTATTAATTTTTCAACCTCAAGGTAAGCTGTTAAACAAAATTGTATCTGTTAAATGGGATCTCCTATTTTTTGTTGTATGAATGAGATGTATGAAATGTATTATATGTAGGCCACACATTTTTTTCATCTTTCTCTTTTCCTGGTTTGACATGGCCCCCTAGTATAAGCTTTAGGTAGCTTCTTAGGGGACCAGTTCACATGCATGATCATTTCTTTGTTCTTTGTTTTATCTTAAGTGCATATGAATATGTATGTGTATGTGAATAAACAACTTCTTCTTCTTAAAAAAGAAAAGAGCTGGGACCACCGTTTCCAAGGTTACTGTTGGTAATACACTAAGACGTCATGGTTTGAAATCATGCATGGCACGGAAGGTTCCCCTGCTTAAACCAGCACATGTCAAGGCCCGTCTTAAGTTTGCTAATGACCATTTGGATGATCCAGAGGAGTCATGGGAGAAAGTCATGTGGTCAGATGAGACCAAAATAGAACTTTTTGGTCATAATTCCACTAACCGTGTTTGGAGGAAGAAGAATGATGAGTACCATCCCAAGAACACCATCCCTACTGTGAAGCATGGGGGTCGTAGCATCATGCTTTGGGGGTGTTTTTCTGCACATGGGACAGGGCGACTGCACTGTATTAAGGAGAGGGTGACCGGGGCCATGTATTGCGAGATTTTGGGGAACAACCTCCTTCCCTCAGTTAGAGCATTGAAGATGGGTCGAGGCTGGGTCTTCCAACATGACAATGACCCGAAGCACACAGCCAGGATAACCAAGGAGTGGCTCTGTAAGAAGCATATCAAGGTTCTGGCGTGGCCTAGCCAGTCTCCAGACCTAAACCCAATAGAGAATCTTTGGAGGGAGCTCAAACTCCGTGTTTCTCAGCGACAGCCCAGAAACCTGACTGATCTAGAGAAGATCTGTGTGGAGGAGTGGGCCAAAATCCCTCCTGCAGTGTGTGCAAACCTGGTGAAAAACTACAGGACACTGATTCTTGAGAGTCGGGACAAAACATGTCCCACATAGAAAAGTCTAATTTATAGCTAAAAATTAAGAAATTCATCATGATTGACATACTTACAAAGTTAAATCTAAAGGAATTGTATATACCTATCTGATTTTTAGAATAAACTTTTTTATCTTTTTGGGGAAAATTTGTTTAAATGTATGGTCTGTGGTTAGAAGGTCCATGTTATTGCACTTGTCCTCAGCAAGAGGTCACAATATTAACCATCCCAAAAAACTTTAAAAAAGCTCTACAATTGTGAAAACATATATATCAAATAAAAAATAAGGGGTATAAATATAAAAAACAATGCATTATGTGAACATCAAACAATATTTTCCATAAAAATCTGCCTATTAAAGTTGTGTCCTCAGTTTCTGTCAACTCCGTCAGATTTTTTCATAAAGCTCTTTAAATCAGGAAATAGCATGGTCAGCTATATCCCTGGGGACCCCTTTTCATCTCCCTGCCTGTGGTGAATGCAGCACTACCACACATGCTCTGGTACATTTGACATTTTTTTATATTTTAGACAAACAATGTCAATATTCCTATGGTCACAGCTGCACCATGTCAATACCATCTTTCTGTTAAGATACTTTTTTTTAAACCATAGTGGACTGAATTTAAGCATTTTAGTGAGGTTATTGGGACAGCTAGCAACTGAGGAAAAACTACCTAGCTGCAGTGTACAATACAGATTTTGGCAGGAAAATACATGCCCTTACGTCAACTCCGTCAGACGTCAACTCCGTCAGGTTCTATGTCTGACGGAGTTGACCTGTAAGCTGACGGAGTTGACAAATCCACCAATAACCTCTTAATGTGCGAATATAATATTATTTGTGAATATAGTGAAGGGTTAAACTGTTATTTCAGGGTTTTATTTACACATAAATGCTCATACATAGCATGCATTACATTATTTAACCATACGCATCTGACTTGTAGATAATGGGCAGGCAGTGGTCTGCTTATTATTGTGTAACGTGTAACTTTGCCAGCACTTTAATGTATATATTTATATGTAGAGACAGAGATAGAGATATGAGAAGCCAGTGTAGGGCTGAGCGATATGGCCAAAAAAAAATTATCATTATACATTTTTTTTATATCAGTCGATATCGATAATTATCACGATAAATGTCAAATCTTTATTTCAAGTTTAAAGGCAGATTTTTGCTCCTAAGTGAAAGTTGTAGAAAACAGAGCATTAGTTGTGGTTTTAAACTACTCTTTATTGTCAGAACATATCATGACAAACAGGTGAACATTTCACAAATCTGAGGTAAAACATTCAAACATTTTTTGTCAACACCATCAGTTTTTCCGTCAACACCGTCATTTTTTCCGTCAACAGCGTCAGATCTTCGACAACAGTGTTGGATGTATGAATGTTTTTGTTAATTTTTTTGGGGAAAAAAATATTCTTCCTTCAGTTTATGTTGTTTTTGTAATAAAGGACCATCTGATCTACATCCTCTTATGTTTTATCTATTTAAGGAATTTGTTTTTACAATATTGAAATTAAAATCAAAGTTTGAAAATGCAAATATTTAGAAATCTGAGTTTTCAGAATAGTGTGAAATCACAACTTAAGTTTATATATTGGATTTTTTTTTACATAGAGTAAATAAACACTATTACAATATACTTCAGAACTTTAGATTCTTGTTGGATTTGAAGAATTTAAATTGTATACTTTTTAGTGTGTCTGACGGAGTTGACACAAATCCAGTTCTGAAGAGAAACATGTTTATTTGTTAAAAATGTGTTTTTATTTAGAACCTGTTCCTTTACATGGTTAAATAGCTAAGACCTTTCTCTGCAGAAACATATAACTCTAATTGATATAGTGTGTATTTTTTTAAAAAGTTTTTTAAAACGTGTTTTGTCCCGACTCTCAAGAATCAGTGAACGTTTGACCTCTGTAATTGCAAACAAAGGCTACTGTACCAAATATTAACATTGATTTTCTCAGGTGTTCAAATACTTATTTGCAGCTGTATCATACAAATAAATAGTTAAAAAATCATACATTGTGATTTCTGGATTTTCTTTTTTAGATTATGTCTCTCACAGTGGACATGCACCTACGATGACAATTTCAGACCCCTCCATGATTTCTAAGTGGGAGAACTTGCAAAATAGCAGGGTGTTCAAATACTTATTTTCCTCACTGTACTTCTTGAAGTTGTTCTTCAAGAAGGAGATGCTGCCTACATGCCCCTGTCATTGGCTTGCTCAAGGTTCAGGGACATAGTTGGGGATGACAATTTCAAGAATCAGGCACACTTCTTATGGCTAGAAAGTAAATATTGACATTAAAAAATAAAACGCATAACAAGAACATCATTGATAATGTTAAATGTTATGTTCATTTTTTTTTCACCTCAGGTGTTGCATGCTGGAAAAATAAGTCGTCTCACTACAAACAGCTCTTCTGGAGGATGTACTCAATCTCCACTTGTTTGGAGTGTGGGTTTGAGTACAAATGCTGCACACCTGGTACGTTTTGTGTAAATTGGTGATGAATAAACTAGTTGTTAGTCTAAAGGAAAACTAAAAATCTAATTTACTTATGTCATCCCTTGGAGTTTAAAAGTTCTGGACACCATTCACTTGCATGGCCCTACAGAGCTGAGAAATTATTCTTAATGTTTGTAAATGTTCAATGTCAACTATACACTGTAAAAAAAATCCCGTTGTTTTTACGGAAAAAAACTGGCAGCTGTGGTTACCAGAACAATACTGTAAAAAACACATCAAACCGTAAACATACTTACGGAGTTACATGTAAATTTAACATTTTAAACATGTATATTTAACATTGGATTTCAGTAATATGATATAACGGTATACGACCTATTGAAGTATTAATATCTGTTTTGTACCATAGTATTACACTTACAAACCAACAATCTCAGCAGTAATGAGAGTTACATGATTACTCAAAGCTCATCACAAGTAGTACTTCCACAAAAAAATTAATATTAATATACAGAAGGTGCACAGTGTCATTCACACAAACATTAAACACCATAATGGTAACACACATGAAATTTTAAAAATACAATAAACATTAATTTAACAACATTAAATGTAACATAAACCCCTAATGTACATAACTGATTATAAAAAAAACTAAGAAAACTATGATGAAATATAGTTATTTCAACAAAAATACGTCAAATGTGAAGTGTCACGCAGGGAATTGTGGGAATGTCAATTTACGATTTTTCACTGTAAATTATACAATGACTTGTTCGTTTTTACTTCCAAAAACTGTAAATTTAACGGTATTTTACAGTAAAATGACATTAAATGTACCATTAGATCTATCACAGTTATTTACCGTATATAGTACGGAAACTTTCTGTTAACCAATTAACAGTTTTTCACTGTAGCATTTTTACAGTCTTTTACTGTTAAAATCACGATCATTTTTTACAGTGTAAACCATAGTTCTTATTGTGCTTCTTGTGTATCCACCAGGTTATGCTGGGAAGGGAAAGCGAGGCGAGCTCCGGGGCATTTATTCAGAAACCTTCCACCCTGGATTTTGCAGTTTTCACTGCATGCAGATCAGTTCTAATGAGCTGATATAGTGTCCTTACAAATAAATAAAAAAAGACTAAAAATAATAAAATAAAATAAACACTTTTGACTTGTACATGATTTTATTCATTGAAAAAATAAATAAAAAAATTATCCACCCTGAGATTTAAATGTAATATATGTGTAACACGTTCAGAAGAACATTAGTCTGCTATTTAAAAAAATTATGCAGTAAAGATGGATAATAACTTTTTTTTTTACATTAGCCAAATGTTTTTCATGTATTTACACATTCACTTCACTGAGTCCAATTGCATCACATTTTAATGTTAATTTACTTGATACTGTAGAATATGTAGCTAATATTCAGAAATGTGCTTGAATAAGGCCTACAGCCTGATGAATTTAAAACACCGTCACTTTAATTATGGTAAAAGGTGTAAAGACGTGACTTCATCATTGACAGTGAGTGGTATTGAACACACACAATAATAACAAAGCTGTAAGAAATCAGACCATGATGAACGTAATATTTGATTGTTTATTTTCATTACTGTCGCTACTTCCTGCCATACTCTTATACTCTTTTTTTTATTTTTTTTATTGAAAATCAAACACAAGTACAAAAAAAATTGGACTGAACAAACAAGTAACATGGGGGCTTAAAACAATCAACATATAGGAGAGCAGAGCACAGACCAATTATACAGGAATGAGAAAAAAAAACAAAAACACTTCCTGACGAGGCTGAATCCAGCTTCTTATTCGCAGCTTCTTATTGACGCTATCCGTTCCACCTTAAATGACGCGAACTTCCGCGTTTGATGGCTTCTTATTGACGCTCAATTTAGGGACCGTGCGGTTTTTCTCTTTCGCGTTTTTTAACGAAATTGTGTTACTTTTGTGTCTATTTTCAGAATAAAAGTATAATAAGAAATGTTTAAATGCAAATAACACTGATATATCAGCGAAAATGGACTGTAAAAATATAAAGGCACATAAGGCTACGGTATTCTTTAATTATTGTATAGGCTACATGTCATCAGCTCAATTTAGGGACCATGTGGTTTTTCTCTTATTTACACTTTTTAGGGACCCTGTTTATTGTAGGCCTATCTATTTTCCGAAAAGAATAATACACTATTTTGAAAGGTAAATAACAAATAATAATAACATAAAATGATTGTAAAAAAAATATAATGAGACCTATACATCAATCTTTAATTAGGCTACTGCAAATAACATAACTTGAATGTATTTAAAAATAAATACATTGAATACTTTTTAAATTATTTTTTTTATTATTATTACAAATTAAAATTTCACAATAACCAGAGATTATGCTCCATCTTGGATCCAGACCCTTATGAGGACTTCAGACACATTTGAAGAGATGAAACCTACTCCTGCAAGGACTCCAGAACATCAAACATGGATGATTATAAATAAATAAATGATCATTTTATCATTGCTTTAAAATGCACATTAATTTAGCTTAAAATGCATGAGTTTGTAAATACTAATTTGTTCTATCTTATAACTGTACTTTATATCTCATAAAATCCTACTGTGGTTTTGTAACAGAAATCTGCATTTTCTATAAAGCTGCTTTGAATTATGTATTGTGAAAAGTCTTATACAAATGAATGTATGTATAAATTAAATTGAACTGACTTGAAAGAGCCATTGCATTGTTACTGTACATTTTAAAGTTATGGACCCAATCTGACAACAATGCACTTTACACGTCCAATAATCCGCCTAATGTATTTTCTGCCCATTTCGCGGCGCTGTTTCTCAGCTGCCTCAGAGGGTGCGTTAAATTGGACATTATCCCATTATAGTAGAGCTACTACTCTAACGAAATCCAAATTTTAAGCAGTTTTTACTGTGGAATTATTTTGTTATGAAGCTTTGAACTTGGCACTTTACACAATGCACAAAGAGCCGCCTAATGCATTTTCTGCCCATTTCGCGGCGCTGTTTCTCGGCAGCCTCAGAGGGTGCGTTAAAGTGGACATTATCCTATCACAGTAGAGCTACTCCTCTAATGAAATCCACATTTTAAGCACTTTTTACTGTGGAATTATTTTTTTATGAAGCTTTAAACTTCACACAATGTCCAATAATCCGCATAATGTATTTTCTGCCCATTTCGCGGCGCTGTTTCTCGGCTGCCTCAGAGGGTGCGTTCAATTGGACATCATCCCATTATAGTAGAGCTACTCCTCTAACGAAATCCAAATTTTAAGCACTTTTTACTGTGGAATTATTATTTTTTTTTTTAAGCTTTAAACTTGGTACTTTAAACAATGTCCAATAATCCGCCTAATGTATTTTCTGCCCATTTCGCGGCGCTGTTTCTCGGCTGCCTCAGAGGGTGCGTTCAATTGGACATCATCCCATTATAGTAGAGCTACTCCTCTAACGAAATCCAAATTTTAAGCACTTTTTACTGTGGAATTATTTTTTTTTTTTTTTAAGCTTTAAACTTGGTACTTTACACAATGTCCAATAATCCGCCTAATGTATTTTCTGCCCATTTCGCGGCGCTGTTTCTCAGCTGCCTCAGAGGGTGCGTTCAATTGGACATCATCCCATTATAGTAGAGCTACTCCTCTAACGAAATCCAAATTTTAAGCACTTTTTACTGTGGAATTATTATTATTTTTTTTAAGCTTTAAACTTGGTACTTTACACAATGTCCAATAATCCGCCTAATGTATTTTCTGCCCATTTCGCGGCGCTGTTTCTCAGCTGCCTCAGAGGGTGCGTTCAATTGGACATCATCCCATTATAGTAGAGCTACTCCTCTAACGAAATCCAAATTTTCAGCAGTTTTTACTGTGGAATTATTTTTTTATGAAGCTTTAAACTTGGTACTTTACACAATGTCCAATAATCCGCCTAATGTTTTTTCTGCCCATTTCGCGGCGCTGTTTCTCAGCTGCCTCAGAGGGTGCGTTAAATTGGACATTATCCCATTATAGTAGAGCTACTCCTCTAACGAAATCCAAATTTTAAGCACTTTTTACTGTGGAATTATTTTTTTATGAAGCTTTAAACTTGGTACTTTACACAATGTCCAATAATCCGCCTAATGTTTTTTCTGCCCATTTCGCGGCGCTGTTTCTCAGCTGCCTCAGAGGGTGCGTTCAATTGGACATCATCCCATTATAGTAGAGCTACTCCTCTAACGAAATCCAAATTTTAAGCACTTTTTACTGTGGAATTATTATTATTTTTTTAAGCTTTAAACTTGGTACTTTACACAATGTCCAATAATCCGCCTAATGTATTTTCTGCCCATTTCGCGGCGCTGTTTCTCAGCTGCCTCAGAGGGTGCGTTCAATTGGACATTGTCCCATTATAGTAGAGCTACTCCTCTAACGAAATCCAAATTTTAAGCACTTTTTACTGTGGAATTATTTTTTTATGAAGCTTTAAACTTTGTACTTTACACAATGTCCAATAATCCGCCTAATGTTTTTTCTGCCCATTTCGCGGCGCTGTTTCTCAGCTGCCTCAGAGGGTGCGTTAAATTGGACATTATCCCATTATAGTAGAGCTACTCCCCTAACGAAATCCAAATTTTAAGCACTTTTAACTGTGGAATAATTTTTTTATGAAGCTTTAAACTTCACACAATGTCCAATAATCCGCCTAATGTATTTTCTGCCCATTTCGCGGCGCTGTTTCTCAGCTGCCTCAGAGGGTGCGTTAAATTGGACATTATCCCTTTATACTAGAGCTACTCCTCTAACGAAATCCAAATTTTAAGCACTTTTTACTGTGGAATTATTTTTTTATGAAGCTTTAAACTTGGTACTTTACACAATGTCCAATAATCCGCCTAATGTTTTTCTGCCCATTTCGCGGCGCTGTTTCTCAGCTGCCTCAGAGGGTGCGTTAAATTGGACATTATCCCATTATAGTAGAGCTACTCCCCTAACGAAATCCAAATTTTAAGCACTTTTAACTGTGGAATAATTTTTTTATGAAGCTTTAAACTTCACACAATGTCCAATAATCCGCCTAATGTATTTTCTGCCCATTTCGCGGCGCTGTTTCTCAGCTACCTCAGAGGGTGCGTTCAATTGGACATCATCCCATTATAGTAGAGCTACTCCTCTAACGAAATCCAAATTTTAAGCACTTTTAACTGTGGAATCATTTTTTTATGAAGCTTTAAACTTGGTACTTTACACAATGTCCAATAATCCGCCTAATGTTTTTTCTGCCCATTTTGCGGCGCTGTTTCTCAGCTGCCTCAGAGGGTGCGTTAAATTGGACATTATCCCATTATAGTAGAGCTACTCCCCTAACGAAATCCAAATTTTAAGCACTTTTAACTGTGGAATAATTTTTTTATGAAGCTTTAAACTTCACACAATGTCCAATAATCCGCCTAATGTATTTTCTGCCCATTTCGCGGCGCTGTTTCTCAGCTACCTCAGAGGGTGCGTTCAATTGGACATCATCCCATTATAGTAGAGCTACTCCTCTAACGAAATCCAAATTTTAAGCACTTTTAACTGGAATAATTTTTTATGAAGCTTTAAACTTCACACAATGTCCAATAATTCGCCTAATGTATTTTCTGCCCATTTCGCGGCGCTGTTTCTCAGCTGCCTCAGAGGGTGCGTTCAATTGGACATTATCCCATTATAGTAGAGCTACTCCTCTAACGAAATCCAAATTTTAAGCACTTTTTACTGTGGAATTATTTTTTTATGAAGCTTTAAACTTGGTACTTTACACAATGTACAATAATCCGCCTAATGTATTTTCTGCCCATTTCGCGGCGCTGTTTCTCAGCTGCCTCAGAGAGGGTGCGTTAAATTGGACATTATCCCATTATAGTAGAGCTACTCCCCTAACGAAATCCAAATTTTAAGCACTTTTAACTGTGGAATAATTTTTTTATGAAGCTTTAAACTTCACACAATGTCCAATAATCCGCCTAATGTATTTTCTGCCCATTTCGCGGCGCTGTTTCTCAGCTGCCTCAGAGGGTGCGTTAAATTGGACATTATCCCATTATAGTAGAGCTACTCCTCTAACGAAATCCAAATTTTAAGCACTTTTTACTGTGGAATTATTTTTTTATGAAGCTTTAAACTTGGTACTTTACACAATGTCCAATAATCCGCCTAATGTATTTTCTGCCCATTTCGCGGCGCTGTTTCTCAGCTGCCTCAGAGAGGGTGCGTTAAATTGGACATTATCCCATTATAGTAGAGCTACTCCCCTAACGAAATCCAAATTTTAAGCACTTTTAACTGTGGAATAATTTTTTTATGAAGCTTTAAACTTCACACAGTCCAATAATCCGCCTAATGTATTTTCTGCCCATTTCGCGGCGCTGTTTCTCAGCTGCCTCAGAGGGTGCGTTAAATTGGACATTATCCCATTATAGTAGAGCTACTCCTCTAACGAAATCCAAATTTTAAGCACTTTTTACTGTGGAATTATTTTTTTATGAAGCTTTAAACTTGGTACTTTACACAATGTCCAATAATCCGCCTAATGTTTTTCTGCCCATTTCGCGGCGCTGTTTCTCAGCTGCCTCAGAGGGTGCGTTAAATTGGACATTATCCCATTATAGTAGAGCTACTCCCCTAACGAAATCCAAATTTTAAGCTCTTTTAACTGTGGAATAATTTTTTTATGAAGCTTTAAACTTCACACAATGTCCAATAATCCGCCTAATGTATTTTCTGCCCATTTCGCGGCGCTGTTTCTCAGCTACCTCAGAGGGTGCGTTCAATTGGACCTTATCCCATTATAGTAGAGCTACTCCTCTAACGAAATCCAAATTTTAAGCACTTTTTACTGTGGATTTTTTTTTTTATGAAGCTTTAAACTTGGTACTTTACACAATGTACAATAATCCGCCTAATGTATTTTCTGCCCATTTCGCGGCGCTGTTTCTCAGCTGCCTCAGAGAGGGTGCGTTAAATTGGACATTATCCCATTATAGTAGAGCTACTCCCCTAACGAAATCCAAATTTTAAGCACTTTTAACTGTGGAATAATTTTTTTATGAAGCTTTAAACTTCACACGTCCAATAATCCGCCTAATGTATTTTCTGCCCATTTCGCGGCGCTGTTTCTCAGCTGCCTCAGAGGGTGCGTTAAATTGGACATTATCCCATTATAGTAGAGCTACTCCTCTAACGAAATCCAAATTTTAAGCACTTTTTACTGTGGAATTATTTTTTTATGAAGCTTTAAACTTGGTACTTTACACAATGTCCAATAATCCGCCTAATGTTTTTCTGCCCATTTCGCGGCGCTGTTTCTCAGCTGCCTCAGAGGGTGCGTTAAATTGGACATTATCCCATTATAGTAGAGCTACTCCTCTAACGAAATCCAAATTTTAAGCACTTTTTACTGTGGAATTATTTTTTTATGAAGCTTTAAACTTGGTACTTTACACAATGTCCAATAATCCGCCTAATGTTTTTCTGCCCATTTCGCGGCGCTGTTTCTCAGCTGCCTCAGAGAGGGTGCGTTAAATTGGACATTATCCCATTATAGTAGAGCTACTCCCCTAACGAAATCCAAATTTTAAGCACTTTTAACTGTGGAATAATTTTTTTATGAAGCTTTAAACTTCACACAATGTCCAATAATCCGCCTAATGTATTTTCTGCCCATTTCGCGGCGCTGTTTCTCAGCTGCCTCAGAGGGTGCGTTAAATTGGACATTATCCCATTATAGTAGAGCTACTCCTCTAACGAAATCCAAATTTTAAGCACTTTTTACTGTGGAATTATTTTTTTATGAAGCTTTAAACTTGGTACTTTACACAATGTCCAATAATCCGCCTAATGTTTTTCTGCCCATTTCGCGGCGCTGTTTCTCAGCTGCCTCAGAGAGGGTGCGTTAAATTGGACATTATCCCATTATAGTAGAGCTACTCCCCTAACGAAATCCAAATTTTAAGCACTTTTAACTGTGGAATAATTTTTTTATGAAGCTTTAAACTTCACACAATGTCCAATAATCCGCCTAATGTATTTTCTGCCCATTTCGCGGCGCTGTTTCTCAGCTGCCTCAGAGGGTGCGTTAAATTGGACATTATCCCATTATAGTAGAGCTACTCCTCTAACGAAATCCAAATTTTAAGCACTTTTTACTGTGGAATTATTTTTTTATGAAGCTTTAAACTTGGTACTTTACACAATGTCCAATAATCCGCCTAATGTTTTTCTGCCCATTTCGCGGCGCTGTTTCTCAGCTGCCTCAGAGGGTGCGTTAAATTGGACATTATCCCATTATAGTAGAGCTACTCCCCTAACGAAATCCAAATTTTAAGCTCTTTTAACTGTGGAATAATTTTTTTATGAAGCTTTAAACTTCACACAATGTCCAATAATCCGCCTAATGTATTTTCTGCCCATTTCGCGGCGCTGTTTCTCAGCTACCTCAGAGGGTGCGTTCAATTGGACCTTATCCCATTATAGTAGAGCTACTCCTCTAACGAAATCCAAATTTTAAGCACTTTTTACTGTGGATTTTTTTTTTATGAAGCTTTAAACTTGGTACTTTACACAATGTACAATAATCCGCCTAATGTATTTTCTGCCCATTTCGCGGCGCTGTTTCTCAGCTGCCTCAGAGAGGGTGCGTTAAATTGGACATTATCCCATTATAGTAGAGCTACTCCCCTAACGAAATCCAAATTTTAAGCACTTTTAACTGTGGAATAATTTTTTTATGAAGCTTTAAACTTCACACAATGTCCAATAATCCGCCTAATGTATTTTCTGCCCATTTCGCGGCGCTGTTTCTCAGCTGCCTCAGAGGGTGCGTTAAATTGGACATTATCCCATTATAGTAGAGCTACTCCTCTAACGAAATCCAAATTTTAAGCACTTTTTACTGTGGAATTATTTTTTTATGAAGCTTTAAACTTGGTACTTTACACAATGTCCAATAATCCGCCTAATGTTTTTCTGCCCATTTCGCGGCGCTGTTTCTCAGCTGCCTCAGAGGGTGCGTTAAATTGGACATTATCCCATTATAGTAGAGCTACTCCTCTAACGAAATCCAAATTTTAAGCACTTTTTACTGTGGAATTATTTTTTTATGAAGCTTTAAACTTGGTACTTTACACAATGTCCAATAATCCGCCTAATGTTTTTCTGCCCATTTCGCGGCGCTGTTTCTCAGCTGCCTCAGAGAGGGTGCGTTAAATTGGACATTATCCCATTATAGTAGAGCTACTCCCCTAACGAAATCCAAATTTTAAGCACTTTTAACTGTGGAATAATTTTTTTATGAAGCTTTAAACTTCACACAATGTCCAATAATCCGCCTAATGTATTTTCTGCCCATTTCGCGGCGCTGTTTCTCAGCTGCCTCAGAGGGTGCGTTAAATTGGACATTATCCCATTATAGTAGAGCTACTCCTCTAACGAAATCCAAATTTTAAGCACTTTTTACTGTGGAATTATTTTTTTATGAAGCTTTAAACTTGGTACTTTACACAATGTCCAATAATCCGCCTAATGTTTTTCTGCCCATTTCGCGGCGCTGTTTCTCAGCTGCCTCAGAGAGGGTGCGTTAAATTGGACATTATCCCATTATAGTAGAGCTACTCCCCTAACGAAATCCAAATTTTAAGCACTTTTAACTGTGGAATAATTTTTTTATGAAGCTTTAAACTTCACACAATGTCCAATAATCCGCCTAATGTATTTTCTGCCCATTTCGCGGCGCTGTTTCTCAGCTGCCTCAGAGGGTGCGTTAAATTGGACATTATCCCATTATAGTAGAGCTACTCCTCTAACGAAATCCAAATTTTAAGCACTTTTTACTGTGGAATTATTTTTTTATGAAGCTTTAAACTTGGTACTTTACACAATGTCCAATAATCCGCCTAATGTTTTTCTGCCCATTTCGCGGCGCTGTTTCTCAGCTGCCTCAGAGGGTGCGTTAAATTGGACATTATCCCATTATAGTAGAGCTACTCCCCTAACGAAATCCAAATTTTAAGCTCTTTTAACTGTGGAATAATTTTTTTATGAAGCTTTAAACTTCACACAATGTCCAATAATCCGCCTAATGTATTTTCTGCCCATTTCGCGGCGCTGTTTCTCAGCTACCTCAGAGGGTGCGTTCAATTGGACCTTATCCCATTATAGTAGAGCTACTCCTCTAACGAAATCCAAATTTTAAGCACTTTTTACTGTGGATTTTTTTTTTTTTATGAAGCTTTAAACTTGGTACTTTACACAATCCACAATAATCCGCCTAATGTATTTTCTGCCCATTTCGCGGCGCTGTTTCTCAGCTGCCTCAGAGGGTGCGTTAAATTGGACATTATCCCATTATAGTAGAGCTACTCCTCTAACGAAATCCAAATTTTGAGCAGTTTTTACTGTGGAATAATTTTTTTATGAAGCTTTAAACTTGGTACTTTACACAATGTCCAATAATCCGCCTAATGTTTTTTCTGCCCATTTCGCGGCGCTGTTTCTCAGCTGCCTCAGAGGGTGCGTTAAATTGGACATTATCCCATTATAGTAGAGCTACTCCCCTAACGAAATCCAAATTTTAAGCACTTTTAACTGTGGAATAATTTTTTTATGAAGCTTTAAACTTCACACAATGTCCAATAATCCGCCTAATGTATTTTCTGCCCAATTCGCGGCGCTGTTTCTCAGCTACCTCAGAGGGTGCGTTCAATTGGACATCATCCCATTATAGTAGAGCTACTCCTCTAACGAAATCCAAATTTTAAGCACTTTTAACTGTGGAATAATTTTTTTATGAAGCTTTAAACTTGGTACTTTACACAATGTCCAATAATCCGCCTAATGTTTTTTCTGCCCATTTCGCGGCGCTGTTTCTCAGCTGCCTCAGAGGGTGCGTTCAATTGGACATCATCCCATTATAGTAGAGCTACTCCTCTAACGAAATCCAAATTTTAAGCACTTTTAACTGGAATAATTTTTTATGAAGCTTTAAACTTCACACAATGTCCAATAATTTGCCTAATGTATTTTCTGCCCATTTCGCGGCGCTGTTTCTCAGCTGCCTCAGAGGGTGCGTTCAATTGGACATTATCCCATTATAGTAGAGCTACTCCTCTAACGAAATCCAAATTTTAAGCACTTTTTACTGTGGAATTATTTTTTTATGAAGCTTTAAACTTGGTACTTTACACAATGTACAATAATCCGCCTAATGTATTTTCTGCCCATTTCGCGGCGCTGTTTCTCAGCTGCCTCAGAGAGGGTGCGTTAAATTGGACATTATCCCATTGTAGTAGAGCTACTCCCCTAACGAAATCCAAATTTTAAGCACTCTTTACTGTGGATTTTTTTTTATGAAGCTTTAAACTTGGTACTTTACACAATGTACAATAATCCGAGAACACACAATCAATCATTTATTGGTACAGGTGCAACTTAAATAGAAAATCACATGGCATGGACACATGACAAACACAATAATTGGGAGCATACTCATTAACCAATCAATCAATTAACATGACACATTACACAATGCACAATGCACAAATACGCCTCTTTGTGCATTGTGTTATGTCCTCTGTATAACATTGTGTTATATCTACAGTAAAAACTGCTCAAAATGTGGATTTCATTAGAGGAACAGCTGTCCTATAAGAGGATAATGTCCAATTTAACGCACCCTCTGAGGCGGCCGAGAAACCGCGCCACCAAATGGGCCTAAGGCGCAATACGGCTTTGTGCATTGTGTAACGTGTCAAGTTCAAAGCTTCATAAAACAATAATTCCACAGTAAAAACTGCTCAAAATGTGGATTTCGTTAGAGGTGTAGCTCTACTATAACGGGATAATGTCCACTTTAACGCACCCTCTGAGGCGGCCGAGAAACAGCACCGCCAAATGGGCCTAAGGCGCAATACGGCTCTTTGTGCATTGTGTAATGTGTCAAGTTCAAAGCTTCATAAAATAATAATTCCACAGTAAAAACTGCTCAAAATTTGGATTTCGTTAGAGGTGTAGCTCTACTATAATGGGATAATGTCCACTTTAACGCACCCTCTGAGGCGGCCGAGAAACAGCGCCACCAAATGGGCCTAAGGCGCAATACGGCTTTGTGCATTGTGTAATGTGTCAAGTTCAAAGCTTCATAAAACAATAATTCCACAGTAAAAACTGCTCAAAATTTGGATTTCATTAGAGGAACAGCAGTCCTATAACGGGATAATGTCCAATTTAACGCACCCTCTGAGGCGGCCGAGAAACAGTGCCGCCAAATGGGCCTAAGGTGCAATACGGCTCTTTGTGCATTGTGTAATGTGTCAAGTTCAAAGCTTCATAAAACAATAATTCCACAGTAAAAACTGCTCAAAATTTGGATTTCGTTAGAGGTGTAGCTCTACTATAACGGGATAATGTCCACTTTAACGCACCCTCTGAGGCGGCCGAGAAACAGCGCCGCCAAATGGGCCTAAGGCGCAATACGGCTCTTTGTGCATTGTGTAATGTGTCAAGTTCAAAGCTTCATAAAACAATAATTCCACAGTAAAAACTGCTCAAAATGTGGATTTCGTTAGAGGCGTAGCTCTACTATAACGGGATAATGTCCACTTTAACGCACCCTCTGAGGCGGCCGAGAAACAGCGCCGCCAAATGGGCCTAAGGCGCAATACGGCTCTTTGTGCATTGTGTAATGTGTCAAGTTCAAAGCTTCATAAAATAATAATTCCACAGTAAAAACTGCTCAAAATTTGGATTTCGTTAGAGGTGTAGCTCTACTATAATGGGATAATGTCCACTTTAACGCACCCTCTGAGGCGGCCGAGAAACAGCGCCACCAAATGGGCCTAAGGCGCAATACGGCTTTGTGCATTGTGTAATGTGTCAAGTTCAAAGCTTCATAAAACAATAATTCCACAGTAAAAACTGCTCAAAATTTGGATTTCATTAGAGGAACAGCAGTCCTATAACGGGATAATGTCCAATTTAACGCACCCTCTGAGGCGGCCGAGAAACAGCGCCGCCAAATGGGCCTAAGGTGCAATACGGCTCTTTGTGCATTGTGTAATGTGTCAAGTTCAAAGCTTCATAAAACAATAATTCCACAGTAAAAACTGCTCAAAATTTGGATTTCGTTAGAGGTGTAGCTCTACTATAACGGGATAATGTCCACTTTAACGCACCCTCTGAGGCGGCCGAGAAACAGCGCCGCCAAATGGGCCTAAGGCGCAATACGGCTCTTTGTGCATTGTGTAATGTGTCAAGTTCAAAGCTTCATAAAACAATAATTCCACAGTAAAAACTGCTCAAAATTTGGATTTCGTTAGAGGTGTAGCTCTACTATAATGTGATAATGTCCACTTTAACGCACCCTCTGAGGCGGCCGAGAAACAGCGCCACCAAATGGGCCTAAGGCGCAATACGGCTTTGTGCATTGTGTAAAGTGCCAAGTTCAAAGCTTCATAACAAAATAATTCCACAGTAAAAACTGCTTAAAATGTGGATGTCGTTAGAGTAGTAGCTCTAGTATAAAGGGATAATGTCCAATTTAACGCACCCTCTGAGGCTGCCGAGAAACAGCGCCGCGTATTGGGCAGAAAATGCATTAGGTGGCTCTTTTTGCATTGTGTAAAGTGCCAAGTTCAAAGCTTCATAAAAAAATAATTCCACAGTAAAAACTGCTTAAAATTTGTATTTCGTTAGAGTAATAGCTCTACTATAATGGGATAATGTCCAATTTAACGCACCCTCTGAGGCTGTCGAGAAACAGCGCCGCGAAATGGGCAGAAAATGCATTAGGCGGCTTTGTGCATTGTGTAAAGTGCCAAGTTCAAAGCTTCATAAAAAAATAATTCCACAGTAAAAACTGCTTAAAATTTGTATTTCGTTAGAGTAGTAGCTCTACTGTAATGGAATAATGCCCAATTTAACGCACCCTCTGAGGATGCCGAGAAACAGCGCCGCGAAATGGGCAGAAAATGCATTAGGCGGCTTTGTGCATTGTGTAAAGTGCCAAGTTCAAAGCTTCATAAAAAAATAATTCCACAGTAAAAACTGCTTAAAATGTGGATGTCGTTAGAGTAGTGGCTCTACTATAATGGGATAATGTCCAATTTAACGCACCCTCTGAGGCTGCCGAGAAACAGCGCCGCAAAATGGGCAGAAAATGCATTAGGCGGCTTTGTGCATTGTGTAAAGTGCCAAGTTCAAAGCTTCATAAAAAAATATTTCCACAGTAAAAACTGCTTAAAATTTGGATTTCGTTAGAGTAGTAGCTCTACTATAATGGAATAATGCCCAATTTAACGCACCCTCTGAGGCTGCCGAGAAACAGCGCCGCGAAATGGGCAGAAAATGCATTAGGCGGCTCTTTGTGCATTGTGTAAAGTGCCAAGTTCAAAGCTTCATAAAAAAATTATTCTGCTGTAAAAACTGCTTAAAATGTGGAAGTCGTTAGAGTAGTAGCTCTAGTATAAAGGGATAATGTCCAATTTAACGCACCCTCTGAGGCTGCCGAAAAACAGCGCCGCGTATTGGGCAGAAAATGCATTAGGTGGCTCTTTTTGCATTGTGTAAAGTGCCAAGTTCAAAGCTTCATAAAAAAATAATTCCACAGTAAAAACTGCTCAAAATGTGGATGTCGTTAGAGTAGTAGCTCTAGTATAAAGGGATAATGTCCAATGTAACGCACCCTCTGAGGCTGCCGAGAAACAGCGCCGCGAAATGGGCAGAAAATGCATTAGGCGGCTTTGTGCATTGTGTAAAGTGCCAAGTTCAAAGCTTCATAAAAAAATAATTCCACAGTAAAAACTGCTTAAAATGTGGATGTCGTTAGAGTAGTGGCTCTACTATAATGGGATAATGTCCAATTTAACGCACCCTCTGAGGCTGCCGAGAAACAGCGCCGCAAAATGGGCAGAAAATGCATTAGGCGGCTTTGTGCATTGTGTAAAGTGCCAAGTTCAAAGCTTCATAAAAAAATAATTCCACAGTAAAAACTGCTTAAAATTTGTATTTCGTTAGAGTAATAGCTCTACTATAATGGGATAATGTCCAATTTAACGCACCCTCTGAGGCTGTCGAGAAACAGCGCCGCGAAATGGGCAGAAAATGCATTAGGCGGCTTTGTGCATTGTGTAAAGTGCCAAGTTCAAAGCTTCATAAAAAAATAATTCCACAGTAAAAACTGCTTAAAATTTGTATTTCGTTAGAGTAGTAGCTCTACTGTAATGGAATAATGCCCAATTTAACGCACCCTCTGAGGATGCCGAGAAACAGCGCCGCGAAATGGGCAGAAAATGCATTAGGCGGCTTTGTGCATTGTGTAAAGTGCCAAGTTCAAAGCTTCATAAAAAAATAATTCCACAGGAAAACCGCTTAAAATGTGGATGTCGTTAGAGTAGTGGCTCTACTATAATGGGATAATGTCCAATTTAACGCACCCTCTGAGGCTGCCGAGAAACAGCGCCGCAAAATGGGCAGAAAATGCATTAGGCGGCTTTGTGCATTGTGTAAAGTGCCAAGTTCAAAGCTTCATAAAAAAATATTTCCACAGTAAAAACTGCTTAAAATTTGGATTTCGTTAGAGTAGTAGCTCTACTATAATGGAATAATGCCCAATTTAACGCACCCTCTGAGGCTGCCGAGAAACAGCGCCGCGAAATGGGCAGAAAATGCATTAGGCGGCTCTTTGTGCATTGTGTAAAGTGCCAAGTTCAAAGCTTCATAAAAAAATTATTCTGCTGTAAAAACTGCTTAAAATGTGGAAGTCGTTAGAGTAGTAGCTCTAGTATAAAGGGATAATGTCCAATTTAACGCACCCTCTGAGGCTGCCGAAAAACAGCGCCGCGTATTGGGCAGAAAATGCATTAGGTGGCTCTTTTTGCATTGTGTAAAGTGCCAAGTTCAAAGCTTCATAAAAAAATAATTCCACAGTAAAAACTGCTCAAAATGTGGATGTCGTTAGAGTAGTAGCTCTAGTATAAAGGGATAATGTCCAATGTAACGCACCCTCTGAGGCTGCCGAGAAACAGCGCCGCGTATTGGGCAGAAAATGCATTAGGTGGCTCTTTTTGCATTGTGTAAAGTGCCAAGTTCAAAGCTTCATAAAAAAATAATTCCACAGTAAAAACTGCTTAAAATTTGTATTTCGTTAGAGTAATAGCTCTACTATAATGGGATAATGTCCAATTTAACGCACCCTCTGAGGCTGCCGAGAAACAGCGCCGCGAAATGGGCAGAAAATGCATTAGGCGGCTTTGTGCATTGTATAAAGTGCCAAGTTCAAAGCTTCATAAAAAAATAACTCCACAGTAAAAACTGCTTAAAATTTGGATTTCGTTAGAGTAGTAGCTCTACTGTAATGGAATAATGCCCAATTTAACGCACCCTCTGAGGATGCCGAGAAACAGCGCCGCGAAATGGGCAGAAAATGCATTAGGCGGCTTTGTGCATTGTGTAAAGTGCCAAGTTCAAAGCTTCATAAAAAAATAATTCCACAGTAAAAACTGCTTAAAATTTGGATTTCATTAGAGGAGCAGCTCTACTATAATGGGATAATGTCCAATTTAACGCACCCTCTGAGGCTGCCGAGAAACAGCGCCGCGAATTGGGCAGAAAATGCATTAGGCGGATCTTTGTGCATTGTGTAAAGTGCCAAGTTCAAAGCTTCATAAAAAAATAATTCCACAGTAAACACTGCTTAAAATGTGGATTTCATTAGAGGAGTAGCTCTACTGTGATAGGATAATGTCCAATTTAACGCACCCTCTGAGGCTGCCGAGAAACAGCGCCGCGTATTGGGCAGAAAATGCAGTAGGCGGCTCTTTGTGCATTGTGTAAAGTGCCAAGTTCAAAGCTTCATAAAAAAATAATTCCACAGTAAAAACTGCTTTAAATGTGGATGTCGTTAGAGTAGTAGCTCTAGTATAAAGGGATAATGTCCAATTTAACGCACCCTCTGAGGCTGCCGAGAAACAGCGCCGCGTATTGGGCAGAAAATGCATTGTGGCTCTTTTTGCATTGTGTAAAGTGCCAAGTTCAAAGCTTCATAAAAAAATAATTCCACAGTAAAAACTGCTTAAAATTTGTATTTCGTTAGAGTAATAGCTCTACTATAATGGGATAATGTCCAATTTAACGCACCCTCTGAGGCTGCCGAGAAACAGCGCCGCGAAATGGGCAGAAAATGAATTAGGCGGCTTTGTGCATTGTGTAAAGTGCCAAGTTCAAAGCTTCATAAAAAAATAATTCCACAGTAAAAACTGCTTAAAATTTGGATTTCATTAGAGGAGCAGCTCTACTATAATGGGATAATGTCCAATTTAACGCACCCTCTGAGGCTGCCGAGAAACAGCGCCGCGAAATGGGCAGAAAATGCATTAGGCGGCTCTTTGTGCATTGTGTAAAGTGCCAAGTTCAAAGCTTCATAACAAAATAATTCTACAGTAAAAACTGCTTAAAATTTGGATTTCGTTAGAGTAGTAGCTCTACTATAATGGAATAATGCCCAATTTAACGCACCCTCTGAGGCTGCCGAGAAACAGCGCCGCGAAATGGGCAGAAAATGCATTAGGCGGCTCTTTGTGCATTGTGTAAAGTGCCAAGTTCAAAGCTTCATAAAAAAATTATTCCGCTGTAAAAACTGCTTAAAATGTGGATGTCGTTAGAGTAGTAGCTCTAGTATAATGGGATAATATCCAATTTAACGCACCCTCTGAGGCTGCCGAAAAACAGCGCCGCGTATTGGGCAGAAAATGCATTAGGTGGCTCTTTTTGCATTGTGTAAAGTGCCAAGTTCAAAGCTTCATAAAAAAATAATTCCACAGTAAAAACTGCTTAAAATTTGGATTTCGTTAGAGGAGCAGCTCTACTATAATGGGATAATGTCCAATTTAACGCACCCTCTGAGGCTGACAATGTGATAACTCTTCTGTATTGTCAGATGTGGTCCATAACTTTAAAATGTACAGTAACCATGCAATTTCTCTTTCAAGTCAATTCAATTTAATTCATACATTCATTTGTATAATGCTTCTCACAATACATATAATTTCAAAGCAGCTTTACAGAAAATGCATGTTTCTATATTACAAAATCACAATAGGATTTTATGAGATATCAGAAAGTACATTTATAAGATTGCACAAATTATTTAGAAATATCATGCATGCATTTAAAGCAATGATAAAATTATCTTTATTTTATTTTTTTATAATCATCCATCTTTGATGTTCTGGAGTCCTTGCATGGGGTCTCCACAAGTCTTCATAAGAGGCTGGATCCAAGCTGGAGCATAATCTCTGGTTACCCTGTGAAATTTTAATTTGTAATAATAATAATAAAAAAAAGTATTCTATTTATTTTTTAAATAGATTCAAATTATGTTATTTGCAATAATTAAAGAATGATGTAGGCCTAATTATATTTTTACAGTCATTTTATGCTATAATTATTTGTTATTTACCTTTCAAAATAGTGTATTATTCTTTTCTGAAAATAGATAGGCCAACAAGATAACAGGGTCCCTAAAAAGTGTAAATAAAAGAAAAACCACATGGTCCCTAAACTGAGCTGATGATATACAAATAATTAAAGAATACTGTAGCCTAATTATACTTATGTGCCTTTATATTTTTAAAGTCCGTTTTCGCTGATATATCAGTGTTATTTGCATTTAAACATCGTTTATTAATATTTTATTCTGAAAATAAACACAAAAGTAACACAATCCTTTAAAAAACGCGAAAAATAGAAAAAACGCACGGTCCCTAAGTTGAGCGTCAATAAGAAGCCAGCAAACGCGGAAGTTCGCGTCATTTAAGGTGGAACGGATAGCGTCAATAAGAAGCTGCGAATAAGAAGCTGGATTCAGCCTCGTAAATAACTTGCCTAAATAATTTGTTATTTTCCTGTTTGTTACCCCTTTATTCCCAAAACTTTATATATTATTCCCCTATACTTACACGTACGTACTTTATAGGTACACTGTAATTACCGAAAGTTACACTGTACTTTCAATTTAATTACGCAGTACTTTCCGGTCTCTAAAGCGTTACCCTAGTTTCTTCTGGGTTATTCTGTCATCTTCATGAGGACCATCTATCATCATCTCACAGCAGTTCAGCTCTGGAAGTGTTTCTCAGAGAACGCTCAGAGACATTAGTGCCTCATATCTGGTTTAGATCTCCTCTACAAACGCACTTCACTCGGATCCTTGACTATCATTTGTTGGCATGAGACACAATTAAAGGTTTATCAGCAGTCTAATGTGCTGGAGGCTGAACTGCAGAGAATGATCATTTTAACAGTGAAAGCACACATATATCTGTGGATCATCACTAAAGTCTGTTTCTTCACATCTGTGTAGCTTTTTAAGGGCACTATGAAGACGACGAGAAAATGTGAGTCATACAGACACGATCCACAAGATACCTCTGAGGAATTCCTCTCATTGACAGTGTCTCTTCAGAACTCTCCGGATGTGGTGAGCAGATCTTTGCTCTTCTGAATATCTCTCTAAGAATTATTTCTATACACAGATTACAGCAAAACTCACTAAAAGCAACTTTTATCCTGACATTTTTCTTCCATTTCCCATTGTTTTCTTCATTGCAAATATAGAAAGATGCTTTACAGGCACGTGCTCGTGAAAATAAGAGTGAATCAGTGTATTGTGGTTACTGTGGGAGAACGAAAGACATGGAAACTGTGAGTATCTTTTCTAGTGTATATTATATCTTCGAGTCACAACGAATGTGAAATAATGATCCTCTTTTTTTTTTTTACTTTATTGTGACTACACACAAAAATCACAAAAAAACACGAACATTGTCCTGAGACTGGGCTTCATACATTATTTACAATCATAATAAACATAAACATAAACAATTTAAGGCTTGTGTCCTATTTCAGAAAGTCAATAACAGGACCCCATCTTCTTTCAAAAACTGGGGTTTTTAATTGCAGTTGTGCTGTCAACCGTTCCATTAAATAAACTTGTCTTATTTTTTGCGTAACGGTAGGAAGCTCAGGTTTTAACCAACAGATTGTTATCATTTTCCTTGCCGTCATTAAGAGGAGATGGAGAAGAAATGCTTGGTCTTGAGAAAGATTGTCTGGAAAGATATCCAGTAAAAAAATTTGGGAGTCTAAAGAGATGTTCACTTTTAGTAGATTTTCCAAAATGCCCTTAATGTCCTTCCAAAAGCTATGTATGGTGGGACAGTCCCAAAAGATTTGAGTTTGATCACAGACAAATCCACAGTTTCTCCAACATTTCTCACTCATGATACTCTTGGTGAGGAAAGATTTTAACGGAGTCCTGAAAAATCTAGTTTTCGTCTTCCAATCAAACTCCTCCTAGACCTGACTGCCCACATCCTTATGACAGCCAGAGCAAATGTTAACCCAAACATCGTCATCCAAGGTAACATTCAGCTCCATTTCCCATTGTTGTTTTATGTGTTGTGTGTTATCTGACATGTCAATCAACAATTTTTTGTACATCAAGGACATTTATTTTTTCATTACACCACCATTTTCAATCAAATTAATAAAATGCTTCTCTATATTTGTAGGCTCTCTTCTGATCAGTTCCCCATCATTATGTTTTGTTACATAGCTCCTTATTTGAAAATACTTATATAAATCACTTGAGGGTAACTTGAATTTTGCTCTTATTTGGGCAAAGGTTTTAATTACATTTCCGTCAAACAATTGATTTACTGTGAGGAGACCCCTCTCGGCCCATCCCCGAAAGCCGCTGCTGTCTGATAAAGATGGAAGAAACTCAATATTCCCATTAATAGTCATAGCTCGAGATAAAGCAGTCTTTCCCTTCAACTGCTTTTGGACCTTATTCCAAATCTTTAAAGGAGAACTCCGGTCAATTTTAACATTGAGCTCATTTTTTTGTACATTTGGAGTGCTGTCAATACAGAGAACAACGACAAAAATCGGTGTTGCCTACACCGTGTTATCCTCTTTTTAAAATTTGCACCCTGTTGACTTCAATGGGGCAAGTTTTAAACCAGCTTTTAGCCTCTTAACATCCTTGATGTGTCATTACAAGTGCACAGCTAATGTGAGTGATTCCTTCTGAGTGAACGCGGGTGAATCTGACTGCAGTAGATGTGAAAGATATGGATAAAAATTATGTTATTTCGGCCAGCGCAAATACCTGTATTTACATCCTGTTTTCGGTCAAAGTCCACAGTAATCGATTGTCGAGTTCACACACATAGGTTTAGTTACCTATGATCACGCGCGTGAACTTGACAATCGACTACTTTGGACTTCGACCGAAAACAGGATGTAAACACAGGTATTTGCGCTGGCCGAAATAACATAATTTTTATCCATATCTTTCACATCTACTGCAGTCAGATTGACCCGCGTTCACTCTGAAGGAATCACTCACATGACCTGTGCACTTGTAATGACACATCAAGGATGTTAAGAGGCTACCGATTTTTGTCGTTGTTCTCTGTATTGACAGCACTCCAAATGTAGAAAAAATGAGCTCAATGTTAAAATTGACCGGAGTTCTCCTTTAAGTGTGTCATTATTTTGTACTGTTTGGTATTCTTTCTCTAATTGTCTAATTTTGTTTTCCAATCCTAATTGTTCTGCAAGCCTCTCTCGCTTTAATCTTGATGAAATCGCAATAATGTTTCCCCTTAGGACACATTTGGCTCCCTCCCATAATACTGATGGACTTACGGTCTCATTGTCATTAAATAGAATATACTCTAATAACACTTTCCTAATTTGTTGTTGAATCACTTCGTTATTTAGAATGGATACATTTGCTCTCCAGTACTTAAAATGATTATTTGGACTCAGCTTTAACGTCAAAGAGACTGGAGCGTGATCTGAGATGGTAATTGCTTCACTAGTACACTGCGTCACTCTATAGGAATCTGCACCAGTCATCAAAAACATACCTAATTATGTTATCGAGTTAAAGACTTCCTGGTCCTTGGACAAAGTCAACAGGGAGCCTATCTACAGATGTTCTCAGAACACAGTTAAAATCTCCCCTAATAAGAATAATCCCTTCGGCTTTGTCTGCTATCAATAATGCAATATTTTTAAAGAAAATAGGACAATCCTCATTTAGAGCATATACATTTACTAGAGTCATTTTAATGCCCGCTACACATCCAATCACCATCAGAAATCTCCCCTCCTTGTCACTGAAAGTTTTCTCATGGCAAAAATACACTGACTTACTGAAAAGAATAGCAACTCCTCTTTTCCTCCCACTGTGATGTGAGGAGCTATATTGCTGGTCTACCCACTCTCTCCTCAGCTTCATGAGCTCCTTGTCTGAGAGATGCGTTTCCTGGAGCATTGCTGTGGCACAGTTAAGTTTTTTCAATTGATTCAGCACTTTTTTCCTTTTAATTGGACTACTTAAGCCTTTAACATAGATAGATTACTATCTAGATTACTATAACCCTTTCTTGATTCTCACATAAATCACTATAAAAAGAATCATTACAAAAAATAACAGTGTAACGGCCCAACAAAAGTCTCAGGACAAAAAGAACATTTGCAAATGAACACATAACTAACAAATTGAACAATGTAGGCTTCCACATACCCGACTGGATCAAATGTGAATCTTTTAACTAGTTCTCAAACCTGAGTGACCCAGTCCCCGGTGTGTCTTTGGCGGAGGCTGGTGACTGGTCCTCCGCGGGGAAAAACACGCCGTGTGCGGTATCGCTGTCGCTCCCAGAGCGTTTCGTTTGTGACTTGGCTCTGGATAGGTGGTCCTCCACTTGGTGGTTCTCACGTCTCGTCCATATTGGAAACCTTCACTTTTCTTCTCCTAACTATACTGGTTTAATTAGATAGATGTACTCGGCGAAGGTATAAATGAGTTATCGGTGTTGAAAAAGGCTTTGATTTCGGCGTTGGCGAGTATCGCTGGGCCTCCGTTGGCTCTCCTTCCCGCTGTATTCCACCCTTCTCGGCACAGCTCCGTCTCCAGCATCTTAACATCTCTTCCCTCGCTCTCTTCGGCCACTTGATAAATTCTCAGATTGTTTAGCCTTAGACAATTTTGCATATCTTCACATCGTGCATTCAAATCCATTTCTCGGTGCAGTAGGTAACGAAGGGCACCTAGCCACGTCTTCATTAGCACTAATATGGTCCTCCGCATCTGTGGTTCTCTTTTGCAGTTCAATAAGATCTCCTTTCAGTTCACCGAAGGACGTTTCCAGCCGTGTTAAAGATAGTTGGGTCTGAGTGGGTCCATCTTGGTTGTCTTTCCTCAGTTTCTCGAGCTCTGCTAGTATTTTTGACTCGGAGTCACGCATGATAGCATCCGATTGCGCACTCTGCGTTTGCATCAGAGTTAACTGCTTCAAGTGTTCGCCTTTTTCCTTAGCTGAGGCCTGTTTAGATTGTCCTCTGCCTCTAGTTGTCGACATGTCGAATTTGCAGAGATGGGGGACTCGAGACACATGACTTGACTCGAGTCAGACTCGAGTCGCAAATTTAAGGACTTGAGACTTGCTTGACTAAATTAAGAAAATGACTCGACTTGACTTTGACTTGAGATCCAATGACTCGAGAATTGACTTGACTTGAGCTGTATGACTCGAGAATGACTTGATATATATTTTTATATAAATCATTGCAACATCAATTGATGAACAAAATGAAAGCAACGGAACCATTGACGCCAGTCATCAGATTCTGCGCGTTTGCGTGACGCTGCACAAGCCCAGAAAAAACAAACATCGCGGTGAGCGCGCTAAATACAAAAACATCTCCCAGCATCGTTTCTTTTTGGATATAAAGACTAAAATTGAACATATTCATACAATAAGATTTGCTGTACGCATGATAACTGGCAAGGGATATCGGACGACCATCACAACCTCGAACAGTCGTTCAACAACTTCATTCACCATGTCTAAAAGTAAGCTATTGTTTAACCTGTTTGTTAATTTGACTTTCTTTAAAACTAAATCTTTAAATCTAGAGAGAATATTAGTCAAAACAGCATGCCTCTTTATACACAATTATGTTCAAATGTAGCTTAATGTTGTCAATATTCAAATGATAATTAATGTGGCATATGTTTTGTATAACATTTGCCACATTTCTTTCCAATCATGCTTTAAAGCCAAATATGTCGTTCTTTCCAATGACAAAAAACAACATAAAATGTTTTAATGTTTTGTCGTGTTTTATGTTTCTCTTAAAGCAGGGTTAGATGTTATCAGGGGGTTGGGGGCAAAATGCCAGCAGAATTAATATGCACCCAAAATTCAAAATGTGGTGGAAAAATTGCCCTGTATGAGTTATTTTTATAATTAGCCTAGGCGGATTTAACTTCATATTTAGAAATATATAACTTATATAAAGGGGATGCCAGTTTGAAGAATACCATTTGGTGGCATTATACTTTTTGTGAATTGTTTTACTTTTAATGGTCTTCTGCAATGTTTGAGGCATATTTATTTTTTCATGATTTAATGTTGGCCTAATTTCAGTTACATTTACATTTTAGGCTATGTAGTTTGAAATTTTATTTATTTTTTAATTTTTTAGATTTTTATTGTAGTAACCACTCAGCTGTATGTGGAAATGCATATTTAAAAAATAAAATAAAAATTGCAAATAAAACCATAGTCCACAACTTCTGTAGTTTTAACTTATTTTAATATATAAATTCAGTGAAATCATCAAACGTTTGTATGACTTGCCAGTGACTTGTGACCCAAGCTACGACTTGACTTGACTTGCTTGACATAAAGCAGTGACTTGACTTGACTTGACTTGCTTTTCACAAAATTGACTTGGACTTGCTTGAGACTTGAAGGTTAAAGACTTGAGACTTGCTTGTGACTTGCACATGTGTGACTTACTCCCACCTCTGCGAATTTGTTAAGAATCGCAGTTTTATGCTGGTTTTGTTAGGAAATTATTACAATTTTGGACGGAGTGTGTCCCTCAAGCTGCTGCCAACGTGGCGTCACCGGTTTCACTTTGAAAATGAATGAATTTCATGGCAATATCAATTAAAAACAACCCTGAAATCTGCCAAATCAAGTAATTGTTCATTGTGACATTCGCATCAAATGCTGAAAGTATCTTGTGAAGAAAAGCAGCACAATTCATTAATGCTGCACTAATGTATGATGTTTTATTAACAAAGTTCGGGAGGAGCACGTTCAAATAATCAAGCAATCAATCAATTAACTCAAACAATTACCATGTCTACCCTATCAGCATGAGAGGAAGCATATATATATCCACTCTGTCAACTCACCTAACTTCCTTGACAGTTTTCAGCATCCCTCCACCACCCCGACTCCTCACTCTTCGCTTGTTCTTTCACAGCCAGGAATACGGGGGGAGTACTCTGGGTTCGGGCCAAATACCGAGCCCGGAACCTCTCCTCGGACAGCACGCCAAATACGCATTTATTCTATCTGACTTATTTGTACGTGTGAACTCGTGAATTTATTATTATCTCCACAGAAAAGGGAAATGATCAAGTTTCCAGAACACATGATTGTTGTGTTGAAGAGATCTGAGATGATGACGAGCTCACCTGAGTCGAGCTCCAGTAAAAATGACCCAGAGGCGATCATTCATCCTCATATCACGGTACTGGAGTAATGTCTGTTGTGTGTCTGTTGCATGTCAGTTGCATGTCCGTTGCGTGTCAGTTGCGTGTCTGTTGCTGTTGCGTGTCTGTCAGTTGCGTGTCTGTTGCGTGTCTGTTGCTGTTGCGTGTCAGTTGCGTGTCTGTTGCTGTTGCGTGTCTGTTGCGTGTCTGTCAGTTGCGTGTCAGTTGCGTGTCTGTTGCGTGTCTGTTGCTGTTGCGTGTCTGTTGCGTGTCAGTTGTGTGTCGCTTGCGTGTCAGTTGCGTGTCTGTTGCTGTTGCGTGTCTGTCAGTTGCGTGTCAGTTGCGTGTCTGTTGCTGTTGCGTGTCAGTTGCGTGTCTGTTGCTGTTGCGTGTGTCAGTTGCGTGTCTGTTGCGTGTCTGTTGCTGTTGCGTGTCTGTTGCGTGTCGCTTGCGTGTCAGTTGCGTGTCAGTTGCGTGTCAGTTGCGTGTCGCTTGCGTGTCTGTTGCTGTTGCGTGTCTGTTGCTGTTGCGTGTCTGTTGCGTGTCTGTCAGTTGCGTGTCAGTTGCGTGTCAGTTGCGTGTCTGTTGCGTGTCTGTTGCTGTTGCGTGTCTGTTGCGTGTCAGTTGCGTGTCGCTTGCGTGTCAGTTGCGTGTCGCTTGCGTGTCGCTTGCGTGTCAGTTGCGTGTCGCTTGCGTGTCAGTTGTGTGTCGCTTGCGTGTCTGTTGCTGTTGCGTGTCTGTCAGTTGCGTGTCAGTTGCGTGGCAGTTGCGTGTCTGTTGCTGTTGCGTGTCTGTTGCGTGTCAGTTGCGTGTCGCTTGCGTGTCAGTTGCGTGTCAGTTGCGTGTCGCTTGCGTGTCAGTTGCGTGTCGCTTGCGTGTCAGTTGCGTGTCTGTTGCGTGTCTGTTGCGTGTCTGTTGCGTGTCAGTTGCATGTCTGTTGCGTGTCGCTTGCGTGTCAGTTACGTGTCTGTTGCGTGTCAGTTGCGTGTCTGTTGCGTGTCAGTTGTGTGTCAGTTGTGTGTCTGTTGCGTGTCTGTTGCGTGTCAGTTGCAGTGATTAGGTTTAATGCTCAACACATCTCAACCGCTTTAGACACACAGTCTTTTGTCATCATAGCTTTATTTGTGAATTCAGGTTCATTTCAAATTCATTACATTTCCATTTCTTGCTGAAGTCAAAGACTGTAATTGTTGCTATTTTCATTCCATCTGTGCTTTTATTAAACATGATACAAGTGAAAAACAACACAAGGTCTGATTGGTGGGTTTTAGGATAAAGAAGAGAAAATAATGTACTATTGTAAGGTAAAAATATAACTAAGATAATTCCTCCTGCTGTAACAGGTTCTCTGCCATGAGTATGAGCTCTATGCCGTAGTAAACTACAGTAAAACACCTCGAGGTGGCGGACGTTATAATGCAGATATCAGATGTGAAGATGAAATCTGGTGTCGATTTGAGGACCGCAGTGTATCAGAGGTACAGATATGCACAAGCTGTGACTGAAGTATTAGTGTGTGTCGTCTTTCTCAAGTGTGTTTGTATAATTACTCACGACTTGTGTTATTTTTTTCCTCAGAGTTCCTTGAACGACGTCTTCAGTAACGAGAGCTCCACACACGGGTATATCAGTTTTATTTCTGATCACAGCAGCTTTAGAGACTTTGTTCATGACAGATATTAATGTTTCTGTGAGCTCATATCTGAGCGGATCTTAAAGTGTGTGTTTCTCCACAGGAGTTCAGAAGCCTGTTTACTCGTGTACAGACACGGAGAGCAGTGTGAGTATCACAGTATTTCAGTCTGAAAGCTTTCTGCAGTAACATATTGTCATTCACAGCTATATGCCATAACCAACTGTAAAAATAAATAAATAAATAATAATTTTTAAACTTGAGCATATATGAGCCATTTCTTTTCTCTTCCTTGGATGTGTTTTGTGATAGTGTGTTTTGTGTGTTGATGTTGTCAGGAGCGGCTTTATAAACTCATCCTGTGTGACCGAATCTGAATCTTCTTCATCTGGACCTGCAGAGATCGCAGGAACTTTATTCTACAGAACACGGGAATATAAAGAATCTAAACCACACACTCAACTCTACAATCTTTAAAAAAATATTCCTAAATGTATAAAAATAATTACATTGTGCATGTCACTCATGATTACTTGTGTTTCTAGATGAACAGTGGCTGTAAAACACCTGCACACATCTGTTAAAACTGCAGCTTTTCACATTAAACAAATAATCCAAGAAAAATAGATTTACATTTATCTTTAATGTGAAAAAAATAGAAAAAAGATTAAAACATTAAACCCAAACATTGTTGTGTTAGTGCATTAGTCTCAGAACACACACACACACACACACACACACACTCTCTCTCTCTCACTCACACTCTCTCACATGCACGCACACACACTCACTCTCACACACACATGCTCTCTCTCTAACTCACTGAGCTGATCAGTGTGAGGCGACACTGAACAAGAGTGCGAGATTTGACTTCATATGTGGAATATAATGCATGAATCATATTGTTATGAAACCTTTATGACACTTTCATTGTAGAGCTCAGTTTGACAAGCTCTGGTTTCTGAGTGTTAAAGAGCAGGGGCCCGTTCTTCGTACGTTGCTTATTACATCCGAGATCAAATGACACATCCCAGATGATATCATCGTGCGAATCATGATCTGGCTAACTCGGTTCTTCCAACACACTTGCCGGATATGATTAGTATCGCTGGATTGAGTTATCTGAGATAATTGCGCGTTCATGCGTTGGTTAAAAGGGGATATGTATCGATAGTAGAAACATTGATCAGCAACGCTGCTATTGGCTGCTCAGCGTGGCCAAAGAGCGCGCTCAGTTTTTCTCCTCAACAGAGCAAGAACTAATAGTCGAAGTTTATTCGGAATTTTGATGTTTAATCAAAACGCCAGGGAACACCTCAAAGTCTGCAAAAGCCAGGAGAGAGGGCTGGCAAAGAGAGGCAGACAATTTAAATCCATTAGAAGTGGCCATGTTAGATGTTTTTATCACTTATTAGCCTATCTTTTTGTATTTTAATAATTGTATAATTACTTTGTTCACTGTAATGTCAGTCACCACACTAGAACATGGGAACAAATAAAAGTGAAGTACAAAAATATTCTACATAATGGTAATTTTTAGTTATGTTATAGTCTCTTTTATGAAAGGCACTGTTAAATAAATGGTTGTCTGTTTATAAAAGCAACCAAGAAAAAGGCTGAGGAAAGAAAAGATCTTAGTAGCCTACACTGTAAAATAATTTTTGCTGCATTAAATTAAGGCCATATAGTCATTTCAACTGTTAAATCTTGAGTAATGATGAATTGCTTTGACTTATGTTAATGTAAACATATTTTGCCATGAGTTATTGATCACATTTTTCCCCAGTGTAGTTCATTGTAATGACATTGTGTTTTCCTCTTTTGTGCACTTTTACATAATACACCAACACTTGTATCTGTTCCCAAGAAAGTGGAGCTGAAATATGTGCAGTAAGTGGACATTTCCTAACTTTCCAAAGGAAAGAAAGTATAAGACTTTATAATGTCCATTTGTTTCCATTGCACTGGACAGTGAATAAATCCTCTCAGATAACTGTCATATGGAGGAACTAGCCTACCTGCAAGTGCATAAATAACTTTACTTCATTTATACTTGTATGCTTTATGGCTGCAATATAAGTTGCAGGATTCCACATCTACAGAAAGGCCTACAGAAGAGTCTGCACACACAGAGGAGACATAGGCCTACAGGTGGGCAGTGTATAGCCAACTTTTCCTTTTTATTTGTTGCATGAGGCATGTGTCTAATATCTCTTGTTGCAGGCACTTGACCACTGGCTTTTCTTTACAAAGAACAATTGAAATAAAACTCAAGGAACTAAGCATATTTGTCTTTTATTAAACATTTAATGAAAAGTGTTTTTTTGTGGCAATGTTGTGTAATATGGCACATCATGCAACAATGTCACAGGCCCTGTCAGGTGTGCAACCCCTCAGACTTTTCAGACACTGAAATCTTCCCTTTAGTTAGCCAAAGTTCATTTCATTGTGTGCCCTTGTGTGTCTGGCTAGAGCTGCAGTGTAACTGGTTTGGGTCAGGGAATGGGGTCATAAAACACCTGTCTGCAGGAACATGTCATAATCACCAAAAATGCAGTTCTGTTAGGATCAGCATAAGTGTATGTAATACAGTGAGCTTGATATTTAATTGTGGAACTTTTCTTACCACTTTCAAATAATGTGCATAAATGTGAATCTCTGAAAATTATTAAGTCATGCACAGATCCTGACCATTTTGCTTTCACATTTGTGATATGGAAGATTTTTGTCAACTGCCTTTTTTTATTTGATATAATATTACTAATCTGGAATATTAAGAATCACAATAGTAACTGGGCTGCACATTTACATTGTGAACCCTCTTTCTGTTCACATAATCCCTTTCATTGAGGCCTTGATGGCAGTCTAGTAACTGCCATCTGTCCGATGTTCTCCGGGAACATCGTTCGAAACTTCGGGGTGCAGAGAGGAAGTGGCGCAAATCAAAAGATCCTACTGATCTTGGTCTTTATCAGTCCCTCCTCTCTTCCTTCTCTGATAATATCTCTACTGCTAAAATGACTTACTACCACAACAAAATTAACAATTCTTCAGACTCTCGCATGCTTTTCAAAACCTTCTCCTCTCTTCTCAACCCTCCTCCTCCTCCTCCTTCATCAACACTAAATGCTGACGATTTTGCTTCATTCTTTATAAATAAAACAACCTCCATCAGCGGCCAATTTAGCAATCCACAAATTGACACACACACTTTTCCAGCTAACACGCACTCTCTACCCTCCTTCTCTCTACTCTCAGAGACAGAAGTCTCAAATCTCCTCCTTTCCAATCGCCCTACCACCTGTCCGCTTGATCCTATTCCCACTAACCTATTTCAAGCCATTTCATCCTCAGTTGTACCCGCACTCATACACATCATAAACACCTCTCTTCACACTGGTACCTTTCCCACAGCATTTAAGCAGGCTCGTGTAACCCCACTGCTTAAGAAACCCACTCTAAATCCAGCACATCTGGAGAATTACAGACCAGTATCTCTCCTTCCATTCGTCGCGAAAACACTTGAGCGAGTTGTTTTCAACCAGATCTCTTCCTTCCTTACACAGAACAACCTCTTGGACAACAATCAATCTGGTTTCAAAAGCGGACACTCAACTGAGACGGCCCTGCTCTCAGTAATTGAAGCTCTGAGACTGGCAAGAGCAGCCTCCAAATCCTCAGTTCTCATCCTGCTGGATCTGTCTGCTGCCTTTGACACAGTTAACCACCAGATCCTCCTGTCAATCCTAAAGACGAAGGGCATCTCGGGAACCGCACTCCAATGGTTCAAGTCATACCTCTCAGGTAGGTCCTTTAGGGTTTCGTGGAGGGGTGAGGTGTCTAAGACACAACATCTAGCTACTGGAGTGCCTCAGGGCTCAGTGCTTGGACCACTTCTCTTCTCCATCTACATGTCATCACTAGGATCTGTGATTCAGAAACATGGTTTTTCCTATCACTGCTACGCTGATGACACACAACTCTACCTCTCATTCCAGCCCGACGATCCGACGGTAGCTGATCGTATCTCAGCCTGACAGACATTTCTGGCTGGATGAAGGACCACCACCTTCAACTAAACCTTGCGAAGACAGAGCTACTCGTGGTCCCGGCCAACCCAACACTTCACCACAACTTCACCATTCAGCTAGACTCGTCAACCATAACTCCATCTAGATCAGCCAGGAACCTTGGTGTGGTAATTGATGATCAATTGAACTTCACAGACCACATTGCTAGAACTGCCCGGTCATGTAGATTTGCCTTGTACAACATTAGGAGGATCAGACCCTTCCTATCAGAACATGCTACTCAACTCCTTGTCCAAGCGCTTGTTTTATCCAGACTTGACTATTGTAACTCTCTCCTGGCTGGTCTTCCAGCTTGCACAGTCAAACCTCTGCAACTGATCCAGAACGCCGCAGCTAGAGTGGTCTTTAACGAGCCGAAAAGGGCACATGTCACTCCTCTCCTCACAAAATTGCACTGGTTGCCAGTTGCCGCTCGCATCAAATTCAAGTCACTGACGTTTGCCTACAGAACAACCACTGGTTCTGCTCCCTTTTACTTTAACTCTTTACTTCAGACTTATGTGCCTTCCAGGAACTTGCGCTCTGCAAGTGAACGGCGTCTTGTGGTGCCATCTCAAAGAGGCACAAAATCTCTTTCTCGGACCTTTACCATGACTGTTCCCTGCTGGTGGAATGATCTGCCGAACTCAACCAGAGCGGCTGAGTCCATAGCCACTTTTAAGAAACGTCTGAAGACACTTCTTTTTCGACAGCACTTGATCCAGTAATACTAACACCTTCTCTCTACTACTCTATTCTGTTCTATTAAAAAAAAAAAAAAAAAAAAAAAAGCGTTGATTTAAACTGAGAAGGGTCATAGCACTTGCATTTTGTTGTCCTACTGCTAGTTTAACTGCTTCTATTGTTCTCATTTGTAAGTCGCTTTGGATAAAAGCGTCTGCTAAATGAATAAATGTAAATGTAAATGTAATGCAGTCTATGGTAACCTATAGTCTATGGTACCAATCACGTTAGTGAAGCCTGAGTGACATATCTGTAATCGGCATGGTCATGATTGTATGATCTTCATAAAAAATTATGATAGCCTTAAAAAATAAAAAAAACACTGCTTTACAACATTGGGTCTTAAGTGGCTTGGAAATGCCAAAAAAAAAAAAAAAAAACTAAAACTGTCTTTTAAACATAAAAGCGACAAAAAACGACAATCTCACGAATCACGAGAAAAAATATATATATCTCAGAAAGAAAGTGCACTATCGCGCTGTGCTGGACTTCCCGTATCATCTCCGCTTATGAAGCCGCAGTCTAATCCTGTTAACATGAAATAAGCTGCTCCCGAGCAGGTTTAAGATTGCGCACCTGTTGCTATGACAGCAAGTCCAGGATGAGCGTTGAAGAACCAAACAATCCAAGATCATGCCAAATCGCCAACAATCAAATCCAGCTAACTGAGTTAGCGTACGAAGAACGGGCCCCAGCACGTCTGATAATCGTGTGTGTGTGTGTGTGTGTGTCAGCTGCAGACGTCAGTGTTTCTCTTCCACTGAAATCGCATTCAGTTTATTCCTCAGACAGAAGAGCTGCAGAATTACACACACACCAAACTGATATATATAGACACAAGGAACACATTTAATATGGGTTTGGAATATAGGAATACAACTGAGTAGATTTTACTAAAACACTTGCACTGACTGACACTCAGAATCACATGATGTTCAGTCTGAACTAAAGCAGATTGTGTTGGACTGTTCTGCTTTAATGATAGCCTACTATTGAAACTTTGAGCTGTTTTAGAAACACAGTCTATTCGCAATGAAAGCGTTCAAACTGCAATATTAAACACACAGAACAACTGCAAAGAGTCCAATGTGCAGGGACGGACTGGGGCTAAAAAACAGCCCTGGACTTTCTCCCAAATAGGCCCATCATCCGGCCATTCGCCCCTGTGCGACAGACACTAGCCAGGATGTCCTGATACTATGCCACAATACTGTAGCCTATCAAACAAGGTATTCACAGCAAGTAACATCTCAAACCCAATGATGATTATTGGGGTTGTGTTTATTAATGAAGCCTCAGCCTTCAAATAAAAACAAAAAAATGTACAATGCCATTAAAAACAAATAATGAAATGTCACTGGCTACAGAAACCCCAAATTACACAAACTTGTAATTATAAAACATAGTTACTATATACCAGGGTCCAACCTTTTTGTGTGCAAGGGCTACCTCAAGGGATAAAATAATCTAGAAGGAATTTGTATTTGTTATACTCCAATATTTATTATACATAACATGGTGAAGCTTTTTTACTTTTCACCATCATATGGGAAATAATAAAATATCTTGATATTCTGGTTCAGACAAGCGTTTTAAAAAAAACAATTCCTGAAAAATTATGAAAATATTTATAGATTTTTTTTGTTGATTTTCTATAAACCTATTGTATGCGTTATCAAAAACAGTAGCCCAAACATTTATCATAAATATAAATGAAAAATAAAAAGAAACAGGCATAACTTCTAAACAAAACATTACTGCATTAGGCCTACATTTAATACATTTATACATGACTATATTAATATAACAGCATTTTAAATATGAATACAGGCACATTTCTGCCAAAAAAGTTTGTTTTACTAAAGTTAATTCATAAGTTTTGGTGTGATATGTCTTCTAGCTAGTTTGTTCTCGGAACAATGTTTCGCCTGTTTTTTTGTTTGTTTTGTTTTTTCGTCAATATGTTGAGAATATCAGCGCTGTTTCATCTGGCTTTTTACAAGCTTAAATCACATAGTCATTTGTGGGTTTATAATAGAGATAGAGAATTCTGCGCTGAATTGAAATGCTTCTCAGTGGATCGCGCAGCTCTGTGTAATAATGTTCGCGTAATCGAGATCAGCTTTGTCCGCGATCGCTGTTTTTTGGGCCGAGCTGATAATGCGCTGCTCAGATCAAACAAGTTTTGTTCCGCTTTTTGAGCGTTTGCCATTTGATGTTTCTCATACGCAACGCAAATGACAGCGTAGGCCTATAATCAAAGAGAGTTGGGTAATTTTGTAGAGGCAAAAGTTCACATTGAAACGTTTATTTGAAAAGGGCGCAAAAGTATACCATTCGAAGTCTGGAACCCCGACGGCAAGTTGGGATATTTATAGAAGAATGTGTTTAGCGGTCAACTCACAGGCACCACGATGGAGACCACTGCTATTCAAATATAATGTAAGCAAATTTAAAAGTGCGGCCTTAACTTTCTGTCAGTAGCTATTGGCCGACTCTTCTTCCTCAGTTGTTTTTTTTTTACACGTAGCATATAAGTGGCCCTGCTGTTGGCTGGTCATATTGCTTTATTACAATTTTTTTTTTTTTTTTTTTTGTGCCAACGGCCCTCGGTTGGACGGCCGTTCTGGACTTTTCCAGAACGCACAGATTGTCAGTCCGTCCCTGCCAATGTGTAAACGATATGATTTAGGCTTTAAATCCAGCAGAAACTCCAGAACAATCTGCATATTTCTACACGCTCAGGACAGCCGTCAGTCCCTGAAGCTCACCGTCCGAGTCCAGCGTTCCTCCACTTTACACACTCTTATGATCCCAGTAAAGCCAGTCCAGCGTTTCTCCACTTTACACACTCTTATGATCCCAGTAAAGCCAGTCCAGCGTTTCTCCACTCTTACACACTCTTATGATCCCAGTAAAGCCAGTCCAGCGTTTCTCCACTCTTACACACTCTTATGATCCCAGTAAAGCCAGTCCAGCGTTTCTCTTTACACACTCTTATGATCCCAGTAAAGCCAGTCCAGCGTTTCTCCACTCTTACACACTCTTATGATCCCAGTAAAGCCAGTCCAGCGTTTCTCCACTCTTACACACTCTTATGATCCCAGTAAAGCCAGTCCAGCGTTTCTCCACTCTTACACACTCTTATGATCCCAGTAAAGCCAGTCCAGCGTTTCTCCACTCTTACACACTCTTATGATCCCAGTAAAGTAAGGATGGCTGACGCGAAACAGTCGTTCCGAAGCTTTGCGAGATCCCGAAGCGCAGATGTTTCGAAACACTGATCCGAAGCGTGATTCAAAACACCTATGTCACGTGACTATGGCCAAACGAAGCCTCGAAGTGTTTCACTAAGTGTTTCATCAGGTGTGGTCCGCCGAATCAGCGTTTGATTGACACGGTCGGGAACAGACAACACAATCGCACATCTGTATAAAAGTGAAATCAACGCATATTGACCTCGTGGGTTTTTGTGAGAGGAGTTTGATTTTGAGATAGCGGATTTTTGTTAATATAGAGACATAGTGCGATTTGATTAGTTATAGGCTATTTAGGCTTATATTTAAATTTACACAACACATTGACTGATAGCCTATATAGGCTAGAGACAGACAGAGTATATAGATTACAAACTTTTGGGACACTGTTTAGAAAGTTGTAGCGTTTATACGCCCACGTATAAATATTATTAATTATTGTTCCTAACGGAATATGACCAATAATTAATATTTTAATTATTTTTAATTATTTTCAGAATTTACTGTAGCAGAATCAATAGTATGATCATTTCATCAGTTCATCCAATGAACAGAAAGCATAAACAAGTATTAACTCTAGGAAATATAATATCTTCCTGGCCAAGAAAGAATTAATCCCCAGCTAACAATAAATTACGAAGTAAATTAAGGGTAAAAGCATAGGTAACTTAAATCGAAGTTCAAGACAATAAATCTGATAAGCACACACGAGTAATCTCTTTTAAATACAAACAATACTTTATTGATTATATAGGCTACTAACACATAAAGCTAATATCTAACACAAACACACACACACATTCATACGCGTTGCAGAAAGGGATAGAGTGAGGAAAGAGTGGGTTTAAGAGTGAAAGGATGAAATCTCACGATTCCATATACACTTAGACATGACCTGAACGAACCATCAATCATTAATTTAACCCTTCTATCGTTTCTTAAGACTGGTTATTACCCTTATCAAAACACCAGTTTCAGCTTAGAAGTCTGGAGGTAGTCTACTTGCTTATTTGCCTTTGGGGATTCCCTTTTTGTTGCGTGAAAGGGGTTTTCCCGGTCCGTTCGGTCTCCTTGTGCCTGATGTCTGGATCACGTGGTCAGTCACGTAGTGTGCTGGCGGAATGAAAGTCTTTAGGCTTGTTCGACTTCAACCGGCGCTGCACAGACCGATCGGTTTATGACATCAAAGTACCGCGAGAGCAATTCAAAAGCATAAGGAGCAGTCTACTTTCTATTCGCTCTCGCGGTACTTTGATGTCATTCACCGATCGGTCTGTGCAGCGCCGGTTCAAGTCGAACAAGCCTTTTGTTTGAAGCTGGCTTTGCAGAAGAAACGTGGCTCGAAATCTTGTCGCAAAACTTAACTTAGAACCGACACTCACAACGGAAAAGAAATGAAACTAAGAAAAGAAAGGAAATTGAGAGTAGATGATGATGGCTTGAATGAAGCTGTTTAACCCATGTTCTTCAGATCTTGATTTGGGCTATTTCGTTTGCGCGTTTACATGGTTCCTATAGAGAGAGAGAGAGCACCGAGAGAGAGAGCTTCGAGAGCAGCGAGAGAGAGAAATTTGTTTTTGGGTCTAAGGTTTTAAACTAAAAGTTTGTCCAACCTCCAGGATGAGTTCTGACCAATTAGACACTGCCTTTGTTTGCAAAGTCATAAATCATGCGCTATCTGGGATCTCCTTACTAGCAGAGAGAACAGAGGCTACAGTTTAGACATGATTTCTAATTAAAAGAAGATCAAAACATATTACACCGATATCATTCAAGCCATCTTGCTAGTTGTGTTCGTAAGATAGCATTGATATGAAACAGTACACACTTTCATTCATTCACTCCTTCTAATAGTTAATATAATAACTATTACCTGAATTAAATGGGATCAAAACATATTATCTTATTAAAATATGCATATAAGTGGTGGAATTCAACCCAGGATTAGGTAGTTGCATGATTGTTTGATCATGAGTCCATTGAAAATTGTTCTTGAATGATTTTATGTATAGTTATTGATAAGAATCAGTTCTCTGGTGAAGAGACAGAACTCTGTTTGTTCAGAGGTCTTAAGGAGGAGGTGTTCAGGAATGTTGTCGGGGGTTTCTGAACCAATCTGTCTTTTAACAACCCCACACATTGACAAGCTTTTCCGTTAGTTTGGTCATTAGAAGGGTCTTTTGCAGACTCTCTGGCACCGGGATGGGTGACTTATGGCTCTGGTCTTGGTGATTTGACTCTGGAATGTGCGGACACTGTCTTTATCTTAACCAGTCCGTAGTAGGCCACAAAGCTAGCCATTGACCAGTTATGTGTTAGTGCTGGGGGCTCCTTCAATTAGTCAGACCGGTGATGATCATGAGACGTTCTGAACAAATCTTCCCCCCTCAGTCATTGAGAAGTAGAGAATTTGAATTAATATTCAAAAAGAAGATTAGTTGGTGGTTGCTTTCTACCCATTGTCGCTACAAAGTCCATAGCCCTGTGCCCTACAACCTAATGTCCCAATCACAACTGCCAATCATGTTAAAAATAGCTTCAATGTGAATATAATATAATATTGTGTGAATATACATTTTATGGTCTACGTATGATTACCCAATACACTGCCAGTGACGATATCATTTTGCTTTCCTATTTGTTGTAGGTAGCCTATACATTCCATTACATTTTTTCTCTGCACTCTGAGCATAAACGTTCATAACCTAACTTTGTTTGTTTTCATGATCCACTCATGATCCACTAACTTACTGGAAAGATAGAGCAGTAATATTTCCTCATTTGTATGTCCTAGCTAAAAAATATCTTTGCATGCCAGCAACAAGTGTCCCTTATGAGAGGATTTTTTCAAAGGCTGGAGAAATTATCTGTAAAAAAAGAAGTAGGCTAAGTCCTTCCACAGCAGAGAAATTTATATTTTTGAATAAAAATTTCTAAAAAAGTGAGACATTGTGGCTTGATTTCTTTTATTAATATTCATTTTGCAGGACCAAAATAACATTATGCACAGTGAGGAGCCTATAGGTTACAAGCTTCATATAATATATATTTTTAATGGCTCGTCAAGGTTGTTTCAGATCAACACCTGCAAGTGACCACTAGGTGTCACCGTTGAGACGGGTGTCGGATTGATTCGAAGCCTCGAAACAATATGGCACATTTGGTTTCAATAGTTTCATTGGTTCACGAAGCCTCGATCTGCCCATCACTACAGTAAAGCCAGTCCAGCGTTTCTCCACTCTTACACACTCTTATGATCCCAGTAAAGCCAGTCCAGCGTTTCTCCACTCTTACACACTCTTATGATCCCAGTAAAGCCAGTCCAGCGTTTCTCCACTTTACACACTCTTATGATCCCAGTAAAGCCAGTCCAGCGTTTCTCCACTCTTACACACTCTTATGATCCCAGTAAAGCCAGTCCAGCGTTTCTCCACTCTTACACACTCTTATGATCCCAGTAAAGCCAGTCCAGCGTTTCTCCACTCTTACACACTCTTATGATCCCAGTAAAGCCAGTCCAGCGTTTCTCCACTCTCACACACTCTTATGATCCCAGTAAAGCCAGTCCAGCGTTTCTCCACTCTTACACACTCTTATGATCCCAGTAAAGCCAGTCCAGCGTTTCTCCACTCTTACACACTCTTATGATCCCAGTAAAGCCAGTCCAGCGTTTCTCCACTCTTACACACTCTTATGATCCCAGTAAAGCCAGTCCAGCGTTTCTCCACTCTTACACACTCTTATGATCCCAGTAAAGCCAGTCCAGCGTTTCTCCACTCTCACACACTCTTATGATCCCAGTAAAGCCAGTCCAGCGTTTCTCCACTCTTACACACTCTTATGATCCCAGTAAAGCCAGTCCAGCGTTTCTCCACTTTACACACTCTTATGATCCCAGTAAAGCCAGTCCAGCGTTTCTCCACTCTTACACACTCTTATGATCCCAGTAAAGCCAGTCCAGCGTTTCTCCACTCTCACACACTCTTATGATCCCAGTAAAGCCAGTCCAGCGTTTCTCCACTCTTACACACTCTTATGATCCCAGTAAAGCCAGTCCGAGCTGTAATGTGATTGGTTAATGAGACATAATGAGACACAGCTGACGCTCGTTGAGGATCCTCTTTCTCCAACGGCAGAGACAGAGGTTTGATCTTATATAAGAAGATCTGGAGGAGTTACAGCTGGAGAATGGCCGTCGTTCAGGTGAGTCTCTGTCCTGGTGAAACTCTTCCTCATCTTCCTCTCTGTTAGAGTCTCAGTGCTCATCATAAATGTCTGATTCCCTTTATAACACAGATTGTTGTAATGTGTTGCACACTGCTGTTGATAGACGATTACTCTGATATCAGAGTGTGCTCATTCCTCCTAGCATTAGCTATGCTCATTTATAATGGGAACGCTAATATTTCTGTGTTTCTGCTGTGGTTTATTCCAGGTTTCTGAGTGATGTCGTGTGTGTGCTGAAGGTGTGACGGAAGCAGATAAAGCTGATCTCAGTACAGTACAGCAGGGTCTCAATTCTCCTGCAGAAACTCAGAGCAACTCCTGTTCTTACTTCATTCTCTGACTTCTTCCTGTGAGTTTATTCATAATCATATTATCGTTCAGTTTTAGAATATATGCAATATCTATATTTGACTCTAGGCAGCAAAAGAAATATGCACTGGTTCTTCTGAAAGACATTACTAAATAAAATATTAATTTTTAAAGTACTGGTTCTGGCAAATAAGTGTAATAAATTAAACTGAAATTCAACACTCAATTTGCGTACATAAGCATTTTGAAGTGAATTGTATGAAACCATGATTGGGAGTTGTTTAGTTTAACGCTGATATTTTAGCTATCGTTTCTGTTTGTTGTTTTATGCTAATTTAATTTGTTTTTGTGTACTTGTGCTCTGTTCTTTGGAGCTCTTATTTATGTATTGTCGTTGTGTTTTTTTATATTATTTAGAAAGAAATCACTCCTGCACTAGAACCTTCGTTTATTTGCCACCGCCAGTAAACGCATAAAAGAAGAAATGCGGAGAACAACAGAGGATTTCATCACTTCACCAGTGCGGACAGAAGACGGGACAGGAGGTCTTCATTAGCGCCCAGGTAACACACACATCTAGTGAAGCACGCGCCTAGGTAACACACACATCTAGTGAGGCACACGCACAGGTAACACACACCATCTAGTGAAGCACAGGTAACACACACACCATCTAGTGAAGCACAGGTAACACACACACCATCTAGTGAAGCACAGGTAACACACACACCATCTAGTGAAGCACAGGTAACACACACACCATCTAGTGAAGCACAGGTAACACACACACCATCTAGTGAAGCACAGGTAACACACACACCATCTAGTGAAGCACAGGTAACACACACACCATCTAGTGAAGCACAGGTAACACACACACCATCTAGTGAAGCACAGGTAACACACACACCATCTAGTGAAGCACAGGTAACACACACACCATCTAGTGAAGCACCGGTAACACACACACCATCTAGTGAAGCACAGGTAACACACACACCATCTAGTGAAGCACAGGTAACACACACACCATCTAGTGAAGCACAGGTAACACACACACCATCTAGTGAAGCACAGGTAACACACACACCATCTAGTGAAGCACAGGTAACACACACACACCATCTAGTGAAGCACAGGTAACACACACACACCATCTAGTGAAGCACAGGTAACACACACACACCATCTAGTGAAGCACAGGTAACACACACACACCATCTAGTGAAGCACAGGTAACACACACACACCATCTAGTGAAGCACGCGCACAGGTAACACACATCTAGTGAAGCGCGCGCACAGGTAACACACACACATCTAGTGACACACTGAGAGTCTTGAACCGGTAACACTAGTGTTGAGGCTTTTGACTGCATTGCTAGTGTTAGCATGGCATCTCTAGTCTTTAGTGTTGATTAGATGTGTGTTGTGTTGTCATTCAGAGTTATAGGATAATTTCTCTCTTGTTTCCACAGTCGTCCACCAGCACCATCTGAGACTCCTATACTCCAGCCTCCTCTACAGCACCCTTTCTCCATCTTTGTCCTCAAGCCTTCGCACTCCCGCCTTGTGGACGAACATCAAAATGGAAGAAAGGAGCGCAGCATCAGCCGTTTACACTCATGGCCAGCAGAAGTGTTCTTCACTGATGAAGGCCAAACCGGACCACCTCACGCGCTCAGGTCACGCATCCAGTGACGAACTCTCAACATCTGCTGTTTCTGTGAGTTTAATACTGTAATTTACCTACAACCTTTGTTTGTTAGCCGCCAGTAAACGCATAAAAGAAACGTGGACGAACATGAACAGAAGATTCAAACAAAACAAAAATGGATCACCCCGTCTCCTATTTTCCAGTACGGCCAGAGGAAGGGGTTAGAGGTCGCCTTCATTAGCGAAGGCCAGCCCAGACCACTCCCAGGTCACACATCCAGTGAGGAACTCTCTCAGCCGCTGCTGTTTCTGTGAGTTTACTCCTGTAACCTGTTGACCATCAGTAAGTGAGTCTTGAACCTGTAACACTAGTGTTGAGGCTCTCGACTGCATTGCTAGTGTTAGCATGGCATCTCTAGTCTTTTAGTGTTGATTAGATGTGTTGTCGTTCAGAGTCGATGTGCGGTCTGTCATAGCATAGCATCATTAGTTTTCTCTTTTTTGTTTTCACTGTCCTCCACGCTGTCCTCCACGCTGTCCTCCACGCTGTCCTCCACGCTGTCCTCCACGCTGTCCTCCACGCTGTCCTCCACGCTGTCCTCCACGCTGTCCTCCACGCTGTCCTCCACGCTGTCCTCCACGCTGTCCTCCACGCTGTCCTCCACGCTGTCCTCCACGCTGTCCTCCTCTCCTTCAATCTTTCCCTCAACACTCCTCCACCTTCCCTCCATCTCCTTCCATCTTTCCCCTTAACTCTCCTCCACCTTCCCTCATCTCCTTCCTCAATCTTTCCCTCAACGCTCCTCCACCTTCCCTCCATCTCCTTCCTCCATCTTTCCCACAACGCTCCTCCACCTTCCCTCCATCTCCTTCCTCCATCTTTCCCACAACGCTCCTCCACCTTCCCTCCATCTCCTTCCTCCATCTTTCCCCTTAACGCTCCTCCACCTTCCCTCCATCTCCTTCCTCCATCTTTCCCACAACGCTCCTCCACCTTCCCTCCATCTCCTTCCTCCATCTTTCCCCTTAACGCTCCTCCACCTTCCCTCCATCTCCTTCCTCCATCTTTCCCCTTAACGCTCCTCCACCTTCCCTCCATCTCCTTCCTCCATCTTTCCCACAACGCTCCTCCACCTTCCCTCCATCTCCTTCCTCCTTTCCCCTTAACTCTCCTCCACCTTCCCTCCATCTCCTTCCTCCATCTTTCCCCTTAACTCTCCTCCACCTTCCCTCCATCTCCTTCCTCCATCTTTCCCCTTAACGCTCCTCCACCTTCCCTCCATCTCCTTCCTCCATCTTTCCCCTTAACGCTCCTCCACCTTCCCTCCATCTCCTTCCTCCATCTTTCCCCTTAACTCTCCTCCACCTTCCCTCCATCTCCTTCCTCCATCTTTCCCCTTAACGCTCCTCCACCTTCCCTCCATCTCCTTCCTCCATCTTTCCCCTTAACGCTCCTCCACCTTCCCTCCATCTCCTTCCTCCTTTCCCCTTAACTCTCCTCCACCTTCCCTCCATCTCCTTCCTCCAGCTTTCATTCTCCTCTGCTTTCTCCACTTGTCCTTTCCCTCTAGTCTCCCTGACCTTCCCTCCATCTCCTTCCTCCCTTCCTTCCTCCACTCCTCCTCCTCCACCTCCACCTACCCTCTACTCTCCTCCTTCCTCCACCTTTCACAGCACGGGTCCGAGTCGGGCTGGAGGAGTTCCCAGAGGGGTCCGGGAGCAATAGGAGGGCGGCAGCGGCTCTGAAAGCTCTGGAGGAGCTGAGGAGAAGAGGGCCACTGCTGGAGAGGGTGAGAGAACGACTGACACCACAGAAACAGTGTGACTATAATTGTCAACGGTCCCCTTCAGATGATATTTCATTCATTTGTAATCAGTCATCAGTTATTGTAATCTAGTCTCTGAAAGATGATTGACACTGACAGCTAGTGCTAAAACTACTCCGACTAGTAGCCATCAGTGTCTGGGACTGTTTTCCATTGTTATTCCAGGTAAAACAGACGAGACGCACCGCAGTAAACCTGTAGCGACCCGTATGGCTTCTAGAGGAGACGCTTCAGCCGTTTAATACAGAACTAGAGTCAGGCGTTCACTAACCGCTAGGGTTGTGCCGATAGACGATAGTATCGCGTATTGACGATAGTCAGAGATATCGCAGATGCCTTTGACGAGATCAATACTGCAATATTGGCTCGTTTTCCCATTAATGCATTTTATTATTATTATTATAAAGCTAGTATTTAATTAGGAAGTACAAAATGTTTTTAAAACAGACTAAAAACACTTCATCCCCACATCAAAGTTTAATTGCAAGGTGATCCATTGTCAAGAGTGTTTGTTTTAACAGACGCATTATTCTTATACAGACTCAAGAATTGATTGACCCAAGAAATGATTCAAACGTGTTCTCATCTCGTGTAGAAGTAGGCTAGTCGAAATGCTGCATGTGTAACGGCATGAGAGGATAATGTGTGTCTGTAAATTTCCCGCTGAAATACTGTGAGTCAGACTCAGATACACCTCACTATACCTGGAAATAACAAGATCTAGCCTATTAATAGGTGACTCCACCTTAGCAAAATAGAAAAATATTATCATATAAAAAAATGAAGTAATAAAACAAGCAAATTAATGAGTAAATAAGCAAGTTAATAACCAAATAAGTAAGCACCGCCCCCTCACGATAATATCGCGTATCGCCGATCTCACAGGCTGATGATAGGACGATATGAAAATGGAGCATATCACCCAACACTACTAACCACACGCTTTTATTCCCATCTGCTTCATTTTCTGTGTGTCACATGATGTAATCTAGAGTTTCTCTATCCTAGCAGAGACTCGGAGGACGGCCACGGCTGCAGGACTGCCTCATCACTCCCTCTCTGGCCTGCGGAGGTTTGCAGCCGCTCATGAGGAGGAGCTCACCCTGACATCAGTGGAGCGGACTGGGCTCCCCAATTCACAGAGGTTAGGGTTAACTCAGGGTTAACTCCTCATGAGGAGGAGCTGGTAGAGCAGACGGGCCCCCAATTCCCAGAGGTACACACGCTCACACACGCACTCACACTCACTCTCGGCAAGTGTATTTATAGAGCACCTTTTATACACTATGGCAATTCAAAGTGCTTTACAGGAAGGAATTAAAATAATCACAAAATAAAAGCAAGAGGAAGAATGATTAAAACAGTCATAAAAGGAATTAAGAGTAAAAAGATTATACAAAGATAAACTTCTCATCTGGTAAAACACCAGTGCATCAATATTTTGCCCAGTTTTACTGTGAGATTTCCCCATGGTGATTACACTGTGTCTGTGGTGTTATTTCGGAGAAATCGATTGGACGTCTCCAATAGACCCGATGTTTCCCTAAAGTCGGACCGGAGGAGCCCTAGGACTGGCTCCCGGGGTAAACATCACTGAGCTTACTTAAGCTGGACTGTGACGCTATTTTCTTCTGGAAACAAACTTTGTTGCATTACTTTCCTGTTATCTCTGTAAAGCTGCTTTGAAACACTCTGTATTGTAAAATGTGCTGTATAAATAAAGGTGACTTAACTCTCACACGCATCTGGACCTCACTTGTGTCCTCACTGTCATGATCACGTTTCACACACCTGTCATCCACTCTTCTCACGGTCTCTCTGTCTCTCAGGTTCTCCTACCAGGTGAAATTGGGGGGCGCTCCTTCCTCCCCATGAGCGGCTCCTCAAAGCAGCAGGCCAGAGAGAAGGCGGCCCAAGCAGCCGTGGCTATCCTCCTCACAGAGGCCTCTCAGGTACTCGCTCGCTCACTCGCTCACTCACTCACTCGCTCACTCACTCACTTTGACTGTCAGTAGCTTTTCACACTGAAGCTTGATCTATGATGTCCACAGCATTCCTGCAGCTCCCGGAGACGGACCCCAAGACACAAACAGGCTCCCTGACCCTACAGTAGCTCCCGGAGACTGAACTCAACGGGCTTTTGGACCCGGACACAAACAGGCTTCTGGGCCCCACGTTAAAAGACTTAAGGTTATTATCATCATTAAGAATATTAATTTCATCAAGCTTTTCTATGAGCTCTTTCATTCAGCAGACTCTCGAAGAATAAAGATTATATTCTCCTTCCTCATCTTTCCCTCTGTCAGGTTCACACACACACACACACACACACACACACACACACACACACACACACACACACACACACACACACACACACACACACACACACACACACACACACACACACACACACACACACACACCTTTTAGACCATCTCATTGTCCTCAGCACCATGAAGATCCGTGTCTCTGTGTCTCTCAGGTGAAGATGGAGCCGTAATGAAGATTATTATCATTAAGAATATTAATTTCACTAAGCTTTTCTCTGAGCTCATTGATTCATCAGACTTGTATGCTAAAGCGGCTCAGAAACGGTGTGTGTGTGTAGTTCAGAAACGGTGTGTGTGTGTAGTTCAGAAACGGTGTGTGCAGTTCAGAGTTTCAGCTCATCCTGTGATTCACTTTCAGATCTTCTGCTGTGCAAATGATTCACTTGAGTTTCTGATTCACTTTCAGATCCGTCTCCTTCTCCGGCCTCCTTCACCTCCTCCATATCCTCGTCCGGCCTCCTTCACCTCCTCCATATCCTCGTCCGGCCTCCTTCACCTCCTCCGTCTCCTCGTCCGGCCTCCTTCACCTCCTCCTTCACCTCCTCCGTCTCCTCGTCCGGCCTCCTTCACCTCCTCCGTCTCCCTCCTTCACCTCCTCCATATCCTCGTCCGGCCTCCTTCACCTCCGTCTCCTCGTCCGGCCTCCTTCACCTCCTCCATATCCTCGTCCGGCCTCCTTCACCTCCTCCGTCTCCTCGTCCGGCCTCCTTCACCTCCTCCTTCACCTCCTCCGTCTCCTCGTCCGGCCTCCTTCACCTCCTCCGTCTCCTCGTCCGGCCTCCTTCACCTCCTCCGTCTCCTCGTCCGGCCTCCTTCACCTCCTCCGTCTCCTCGTCCGGCCTCCTTCACCTCCTCCGTCTCCTCGTCCGGCCTCCTTCACCTCCTCCGTCTCCTCGTCCGGCCTCCTTCACCTCCTCCGTCTCCTCGTCCGGCCTCCTTCACCTCCTCCTTCACCTCCTCCTTCACCTCCTCCTTCACCTCCTCCGTCTCCTCGTCCGGCCTCCTTCACCTCCTCCGTCTCCTCGTCCGGCCTCCTTCACCTCCTCCGTCTCCTCGTCCGGCCTCCTTCACCTCCTCCGTCTCCTCGTCCGGCCTCCTTCACCTCCTCCGTCTCCTCGTCCGGCCTCCTTCACCTCCTCCTTCACCTCCTCCGTCTCCTCGTCCGGCCTCCTTCACCTCCTCCGTCTCCTCCATCACTGTTTTAACTGTTCTTTTGAACTGTTTTTATATTATGGGGTTCAGTTTTATGTCCTGTTTTAGAAGCACAAGCTCATTTTAGCCATTTAAAATTATTGTTTGTTTTATTTATTTTTTATTTTTTTGTTACCTCTTGTTTAAGTGTAATTATGTATTTATTGACTCAGTGAGTTTTAGTAATGGTATGTTCCAATTAGTTTTAGACTGTTTTTAATGTTCTGTACTTTTAATGCACTTAATGTTTAATGTTAACTTAATGCTTTATTTATTTTCCCCTGCTTTTAAATAAACGTCTTGCTGCTTGTTCCTCATCTCTGCTGTGGTTCTTGTGTCCGTCGGCTGTGATCACATGATCTCAAACTCTACAGTCTGTAGGATAAAGTGTTTGTTTGGAAAATAAAGAGAAGCTTTTGTTACTTTTGTCCACTTTCATAAGTATCAGTCCATCTAGATTTGTTCATGTTTTCAGTTCAGATTTCAGTCATGTTTTATTGCTCATGTCATGTGATCTCTCCCTGTTTGGCTTTATTTGTGTAATTTAATGCTTTCCTCAAATGGAGTTGTTCAGAACTGGACAGACACTTAACATCCATATTTCCTCAATCTGTGTTTGCGTCAGAAATTAAGGTTGTATTTTAGATTAGATGCAATCTGAATGTTGTATTTCAAAACAGATAACTTGTGTTTAATGTTCCAGTATTATAGTTCCTGATATTCAATAGTGATATTCTGCTGTTATTCAGCAGTGTTGGGTCTGTGGACTCTGAATATAATGCAGTTGTAGATTGTAAAGATGTTCAACAGTCATTACTGACACTGTCATTTAGTCAGATATATTGTGTGTGTAAAGTCTTTGGGTTTGATCAAGTTCCTCTAAAACCTCTTTCAGATCCAGAAGACACAGAAACCCAGAGACGATCATCTCCAGAGTCTCTCAAACACAAAACAGATTCAACAGGCAAGACAAGAGAAGAAACTTTCATCTGAACATTATCAATAAAGCTTGTGATTCATGATTTGAAAACTCTTTCTCTGTCTCTAAACCGTTACTGTGTGTGTGTGTTTCCTGAAGATGGACATGAACACACATGGGCCGATAGATTACTGACTGACAGGTTAGCAGTGGCGGAACTAGAGTTTTATACATGGGGTGGCCACTGCTACTTGCGGGGGTACACAGTACACACACACACACACAGTGGAAAAGCTTATGGAAGGAATTGGGTCACTTTGTGTCTATAAGTGTTGAACATCCAAAATATTTGCAGAAAACAAAGCTGAAGCACCAAGGAGATAAGATACCGTAGCATGTGTCTCTTATGAACTGGTGCATTTATTTACAAAAAAACTCACATGTACAATCTTTTTAATTTTTTTTATTAGATATAGCAGGCTGATCAAGCAGACATGTACTTGAAAAATTTAAACAATTTTATTGCCCATCAATATAAAATCTTATCATAGGAAGATTTAATACAACATAATTCTTTCTAATTATAATTATTTAATTTATATCAAACAAATTGTGTTCATTTTTTGGTGAACTATCCTTTTAATCTGGCAAAATCTTCTCAACTTAAATTCCTGAATTGGGTATGTGATTGACTGCCTGTGTCTGGTAGATGCTCTGAGCTGTTGCTGGTCCTGAAGTCTGACCACACTGACTCTGACTAGCCAGTGGTGATGCAAGGGCTGGGGTCTGTTTGCATCTGATCTGTCTGTTAGTCCAGTCATTTTAAGCCAAAATGGGGGTCAACCTTGAACAAATTGCAACAGAAGCAAACTCAACTGATTTTGTATCCTCAATATGTCCTAAGTAAGGAAAAAAAAAAAAGTCCAGAAGAATCCCATTAGGGGAACGTTTCGAAAAAGACCCAAATATAGCCTATTCATACGCCTATTCATTCTTTCTCTCACATGAATAGGGTAAAAATTGTAACCTTTAGATATCACCATGAAAATTACTGAGTTGATTACTTACATCAAGACAAACAAAAAATGTATTACAAGTTTTTTTTTATTGTTTGTTAACATGGACAAATGGTGCATAATCTAATTATGTATGTGCTAATTTGCATAAATACCACAACAGATCTAAACATTGGGTATAGCCAGGGGAAAATGTCTTGTTGAATCTTGTTGACACATAACAGTAAAATACTTAATGTTAATGTCTGAATGGAACCCATTTAAGATACCCATGAGCATTAATACATAGAGGCAGGAAGTACTTTAGAAACCAGCCTTTATTAATTATTATTGCAGAGATGGGGTTTGGGGCTGGGTCCATGGGACTGTTTCTGGGGGACGAGTCTGAGGGAAGAACAGGAGACAAGGGTAAGGAGAATGCAGAAGATAAAAGGTAGGCAAAATAAAAAGTGAATCCCCAGAAACAGTTTTCAAAACTTTCCCCTAATGGGATTCTTCTGGACATTTTTCCTTACTCAGGACATATTGAGGATACAAAATTATTTGAGTTTGCTTCTGTTGCAATTTGTTAAACCTTTTTTCATAAAATGACTGGACTATGTTTGTGTTTATTAACTAATGTAGTTAACTAATGAAACCTTATTGTAAAGTGTTACCTTTTTCCCTAAACTTTTCTAGACATCAGTATTTAATGTGTTTTCATCACACTCACAGGTTGAGATCTTGTGGTATCTGGGATGGAGGTTGTGCTGATCTGAGTTCAGCTCTGAGATCAAACCCGTCTCATCTGAGAGAGCTGGACCTGAGTGGGAATGCCATTACAGATTTAGGAATAAAGCAGCTTTCAGATCTACTGGCAGATCCTCTGTGTAAACTGGAGAAACTGGGATGAGTGGCATTACTCTGCTGCTGTGTGGTTTTTAAAGGGATGTCAAGAACAGATTTATTTTTCATGAAAAACAAGTCTCTCAGTCTCTGTGTATGATAGTCTAATGCTTGATTTGTGTTTTACATGACAAAATTACCTTTTAAATGTTTTAGATAAATGTTCACAGTATTAACAGACACAACATGTAAAATATAAATATGAAACAATTGGTATTTATCTTGCTCATTTTGCCAGCTCTGCTTGTGTGTGTTGTATCCCTCTCTCAGCCTGACTTTACTATTCTGTGCTCATCCGATTAGATGTTTAATATTTACAGCTCTCATCCACAATTCTAAACACTCCTCAATTATACAGTATATAGCAAACCCATGAATATGTTAAGACATAACACTAAAACTTACTAAAATATCAAAATGATTAATTTCAGAACATCAGACTAGATTTGTACATGTTCTGAAGGAAATGTGAGTAGCGCTCACTCAAGCAAAACTGGGTTTAATTAATCACAATTCAACTTTTCAGAATATAAATGCTCAAATTCACAATTTCGTATTTACAATATAATCCACACATGTATGTCAAACAGATATAGCACTGTAAAGTTAGTTTTAGTTTTGTACTCTTGCTTCAAAAATGTACACAAATGTACTTTGACTTTTGTGATAACTGTTGAGAATGCTTATGTGACTTTAATCTTAGACTTCAGAAATATAACTGGTCTGATCTGTTATTACACTTGGATGGTGTTTGCCAGAATATCCTGTTCATAATTCTAGAAATGATCACATAATGATGGAGGGACTTTAGTCTAACCTTAGTTTAATCGCAAGTAGTTTTAAACAGTTTTACTGTGTTATCTATTCTGGCCCGAACCATTAAATTCATCACATAAATGTTTTTCTTGTGTCTCACTTTTTCAGCAGCTCAGTTCTCATATTTGTAGAGCCTTTATAGTAACAGATACATTCTGAATATATATATAATATATGCTCTTTCATTTTAACCTGAGGCGTCATGCTTCTCTTCATTGCTGTATGTGTTCTGCTGCAAACCAAATGAAACTTAAAATAAAAATAAAATCTTAAATGACCCGCTGCATTAGTCTGAGGTGTGTGTATGACTGGAGAAATCATCTGATATCTGATCTGTAAACCAGATACAGGACTGTCAACATTTTGGTCCATCAATATAGTCACTGAAACAGTTGCCCAAACACATGTGTGGCGTTTTTGTGAACTAAAAAGCCCTTAAACTCTTCAGATGAAATCAGATTATTCCTCAGACAGAAGAGCTGCTGAATTACACACTACACACACACACACACACACACACACACACACACACACACACACACACACACACACACACAGCTGCAGATATACAGACACATTTACATTGATCAGAACTAAAACTCTTCAGTTCTGAGCCTGTTTAAGCATTCACCAGAACACAATAACGCTCACTGAAGTCACAATCACATGATGGTTCAGTTTGGATGATAACGCAGATTTTATTGGACTGTCCTGCTTTACATGAGTTTAGGCAACAGATTTATCCAGAAACGTCATTAATGGACATTTCTAAAATGATTTCTTCTGGGAAAATTGTAGCTGTAAAAGTGTGTGTAATTTACTCTTAGTTTGCCATGAAAAATAACCTTTTCTGCCGATGTGGCTTTAACTAATAAATGAATAAACTAAATAAATGATTTAGACTGATTGAAGCTCTTCTGCTGTATAGCGTGTGTTCCCAGCAGAAACTGATCCAGTATTTTCTGTGAAGTTTGAGGATCGGTGTGATTGAGTGTGCGTGTGAGTGAGAGAGAGAGAGAGAGTGTGTGTGTGTGTGTGAGAGAGAGAGATAGAGTGTGTGTGTGTTGTTTTATGGTGTAAACACCTTCTACCTTATTTTATTTATTCTCAGGTTAAGGTAAAGTAAGTCAAATTCATTCTAAATAATAAGTATTTGAATGTCCATACTCATAACTTAGAAGAAAGACTTCTCCGTGGTTTAGTTCAGTTCGACTCTTTCATAAAGCAGAGACTTGTGGCAAGTTGGTTCTTTTTATATCAATTATTTGTAGTTTATTTTTACAATAATAATTGTTTTACATATAATAAGAATAATCAAAGTAAAGTTCAAGAGTTGTCAGTTCACAAGCTTCACCAGCAGGTGTCAGGCTTGGATCATCAAACAAGGGAGAGGCCGTCTTCCTTCACAGCGTCTGCCTCTCATATGTTTTTTTTGTTTGTTTGTTTGTTTTTATAAATGCACAGATACAAAAAAAAAAACATATAGTATATAGATTGCTGTATACAAATAGAGGTTGAGAAACCACAAAAAAATAACAATAATAATAATAAAAAACACATCTAGAGAGGAATATATCAATCTGTCATAATGTTGCTGATTATACATAAAAGTCTGTCATTCTTCTTGTTATCTCGTACAATCCTAAGTGACTGAAGAAGTGAATCAATCTCTAACTTAAAGCTTTTGAAGCAAGGCAGCTGTTTTTGCCATTTTTGTTTGTGAATAAAGAATTTTGCTTGTAAAATAAAAAAGTTAACCATGTATTCAAATGATTTATCCGAATTCTCATAACCAATGATGATATCTTTGGCTGTGAGGGAATAAGGATTTTTTCATTTTTCAAAAAGAAAATTATTCAGACCATAGAGAAACAATTTGGTTTTTCCACATTCAACGAAAAGATGCAACAATGTTTCATCCACACTCTCACAAAAGGAACACTTAGGGCTTATATCAATATATTTAGCTTTACTCGTGTTGGTAGGGTAAATCTTATGAAGAATCTTGAAATGTACCTCCTTTACCTTGTTTGAGATGCAGTACTTATAAGGTAAAAGCCATGCTTCCCTCCACTGGATATCATTAAGTAGAGATGCCCAGTAGAACTTGCCCCTCGGTGAAATTCTGTGTTTAAGCTCAAATATTTGACGGATATGTTTGTTGTCACATTTTTTATCAAGTATATTAATTCCATTAAGTAAAAGTTGTGTCGGACTACTGGTTGGTAAACCATAAGAGAGATGGCATTTAAATGTTTGTGTTAGTCCTTATAGCCTTAATCAGTAAATTGAATTCCTTGAAGGGCACTGGGAAGCAATAGCGGGACAGAAATTGGTCAAAAGTCAGAATTGAACCAGAACAGTCAAATAAGGAAATAATATTATGAATACCTTTTTCAAACCATCTAGGGTAAAATATAGATTTCTTATTAATTGTGATCAATTCATTATTCAAAATAATCATTTTATGAGGTGAAAAATTGTGGATGAAACAGAGTTTCCAGGCAAGCAAACATTGCTGATGAAAATTAGATGTGCCTCTGTTATGTCTCACTGTACTTTTTATAATTCATTACATCACACCCCTTCATTACATATTCAATCACATATGGACAATTTATCCAATCCCAGGTCTGGAACAATTGTCAACTCCTTCAGTAACTGTAACTACTTCCATAAAAGACGCCTTCCTTTGCCTTGTTTTCCTCTTACGAGCTCGGGCTCTCCACCGTCTTCTCTTCTTGGTCTAGAATACAACAACCAGGTAATACTTTTTCTTTTATTTCTCTCTATATATGCTTTCTAATACATAGCATCATCTCTACCTAGCTTATTACTTCCTTTAATAAATGATCAAAACACAAGACACCTATTAGTCATTTCAGTACTGTAATACTTCAATAAAACATTTTCAAATAAAAACATGTCTCCGTGTCTTTCATATAAACCAATAATAATGGTTTTCCTTTATATAAAGATTCCCCTTATAAGGAATCTAGTACTCATAAAAGAACAAATTGCATGTTTTACACAACAGTGTGTGAGAGAGATAGAGTGTGTGTGTGTGTGAGAGAGAGAGAGAGAGAGAGAGAGTGTGTGTGTGTGTGTGTGTGTGTGTCTCAGCTGCAAATGTCAGTGTTTCTCTTCCACTGAAATCACATTCAGTTTATTCCTCAGACAGAAGAGCTGCAGAATTACACACACACCAAACTGATATATATAGACACAAGGAACACATTTAATATGGGTTTGGAATATATATAGATGAGGAATAGAACTGAATAGTTTTGAAAACCTTTCCTGAGAACTTTTTAGATTTTCTATCAGATATTAAAATATTGTTGTAAGGAAATATAGTTAAATTACTGTATATGAAATAGACAGACAGTGTTTCATTTCTAGGGTGAGAGTGACTGATACTACTGAAACTTTGAGCTGTTTTAGAAACACAGTCTATTCGCAATGAAAGCGTTCAAACTGCAATATTAAACACACAGAACAACTGCAAAGAGTCCAATGTGTAAACGATATGATTTAGGCATTAAATCCAGCAGAAACTCCAGAACAATCTGCATATTTCTACACACTCAGGACAGCCGTCAGTCCCTGAAGCTCACCGTCCGAGTCCAGCGTTCCTCCACTCTTACACACTCTTATGATCCCAGTAAAGCCAGTCCAGCGTTTCTCCACTCTTACACACTCTTATGATCCTAATAAAGCCAGTCCAGCGTTTCTCCACTCTTACACACTCTTATGATCCCAGTAAAGCCAGTCCAGCGTTTCTCCACTCTTACACACTCTTATGATCCCAGTAAAGCCAGTCCAGCGTTTCTCCACTCTTACACACTCTTATGATCCCAGTAAAGCCAGTCCAGCGTTTCTCCACTCTTACACACTCTTATGATCCCAGTAAAGCCAGTCCAGCGTTTCTCCACTCTTACACACTCTTATGATCCCAGTAAAGCCAGTCCAGCGTTTCTCCACTCTTACACACTCTTATGATCCCAGTAAAGCCAGTCCGAGCTGTAATGTGATTGGTTAATGAGACATAATGAGACACAGCTGACGCTCGTTGAGGATCCTCTTTCTCCAACGGCAGAGACAGAGGTTTGATCTTATATAAGAAGATCTGGAGGAGTTACAGCTGGAGAATGGCCGTCGTTCAGGTGAGTCTCTGTCCTGGTGAAACTCTTCCTCATCTTCCTCTCTGTTAGAGTCTCAGTGCTCATCATAAATGTCTGATTCCCTTTATAACACAGATTGCTGTATGTATTGCACACTGCTGTTGATCGACGATTACTCTGATATCAGAGTGTGCTCATTCCTCCTAGCATTAGCTATGCTCATTTATAATGGGAACGCTAATATTTCTGTGTTTCTGCTGTGGTTTATTCCAGGTTTCTGAGTGATGTCGTGTGTGTGCTGAAGGTGTGACGGAAGCAGATAAAGCTGATCTCAGTACAGTACAGCAGGGTCTCAATTCTCCTGCAGAAACTCAGAGCAACTCCTGTTCTTACTTCAGTCTCTGACTTCTTCCTGTGAGTTTATTCATAATCATATTATCGTTCAGTTTTAGAATATATGCAATATCTATATTTGACTCTAGGCAGCAAAAGAAATATGCACTGGTTCTTCTGAAAGACATTACTAAATAAAATATTAATTTTTAAAGTACTGGTTCTGGCAAATAAGTGTAATAAATTAAACTGAAATTCAACACTCAATTTGCGTACATAAGCATTTTGAAGTGAATTGTATGAAACCATGATTGGGAGTTGTTTAGTTTAACGCTGATATTTTAGCTATCGTTTCTGTTTGTTGTTTTATGCTAATTTAATTTGTTTTTGTGTACTTGTGCTCTGTTCTTTGGAGCTCTTATTTATGTATTGTCGTTGTGTTTTTTTATATTATTTAGAAAGAAATCACTCCTGCACTAGAACCTTCGTTTATTTGCCACCGCCAGTAAACGCATAAAAGAAGAAATGCGGAGAACAACAGAGGATTTCATCACTTCACCAGTGCGGACAGAAGACGGGACAGGAGGTTTTCATTAGCGCGCCCAGGTAACACACACACATCTAGTGAAGCATGCGCCTAGGTAACACACACATCTAGTGAGGCACACGCACAGGTAACACACACCATCTAGTGAAGCACAGGTAACACACACACCATCTAGTGAAGCACAGGTAACACACACACCATCTAGTGAAGCACAGGTAACACACACACCATCTAGTGAAGCACAGGTAACACACACACCATCTAGTGAAGCACAGGTAACACACACACCATCTAGTGAAGCACAGGTAACACACACACCATCTAGTGAAGCACAGGTAACACACACACCATCTAGTGAAGCACAGGTAACACACACCATCTAGTGAAGCACCGGTAACACACACACCATCTAGTGAAGCACCGGTAACACACACACCATCTAGTGAAGCACAGGTAACACACACACACCATCTAGTGAAGCACAGGTAACACACACACCATCTAGTGAAGCACAGGTAACACACACACCATCTAGTGAAGCACAGGTAACACACACACCATCTAGTGAAGCACAGGTAACACACACACACCATCTAGTGAAGCACAGGTAACACACACACACCATCTAGTGAAGCACAGGTAACACACACACACCATCTAGTGAAGCACGCGCACAGGTAACACACATCTAGTGAAGCGCGCGCACAGGTAACACACACACATCTAGTGACACACTGAGAGTCTTGAACCTGTAATACTAGTGTTGAGGCTCTCGACTGCATTACTAGTTTTAGCATGGCATCTCTAGTCTTTAGTATTGATTAGATGTGGGTTGTGTTGTCATTCAGAGTTATAGGATAATTTCTCTCTTGTTTCCACAGTCGTCCACCAGCACCATCTGAGACTCCTATACTCCAGCCTCCTCTACAGCACCCTTTCTCCATCTTTGTCCTCAAGCCTTCGCACTCCCGCCTTGTGGACGAACATCAAAATGGAAGAAAGGAGCGCAGCATCAGCCGTTTACACTCATGGCCAGCAGAAGTGTTCTTCACTGATGAAGGCCAAACCGGACCACCTCACGCGCTCAGGTCACGCATCCAGTGACGAACTCTCAACATCTGCTGTTTCTGTGAGTTTAATACTGTAATTTACCTACAACCTTTGTTTGTTAGCCGCCAGTAAATGCATAAAAGAAACGTGGACGAACATGAACAGAAGATTCAAACAAAACAAAAATGGATCACCCCGTCTCCTATTTTCCAGTACGGCCAGAGGAAGGGGTTAGAGGTCGCCTTCATTAGCGAAGGCCAGCCCAGACCACTCCCAGGTCACACATCCAGTGAGGAACTCTCTCAGCCGCTGCTGTTTCTGTGAGTTTACTCCTGTAACCTGTTGACCATCAGTAAGTGAGTCTTGAACCTGTAACACTAGTGTTGAGGCTCTCGACTGCATTGCTAGTGTTAGCATGGCATCTCTAGTCTTTTAGTATTGATTAGATGTGTTGTCGTTCAGAGTCGATGTGCGGTCTGTCATAGCATAGCATCATTAGTTTTCTCTTTTTTGTTTTCACTGTCCTCCACGCTGTCCTCCACGCTGTCCTCCACGCTGTCCTCCACGCTGTCCTCCACGCTGTCCTCCACGCTGTCCTCCACGCTGTCCTCCACGCTGTCCTCCACGCTGTCCTCCACGCTGTCCTCCACGCTGTCCTCCACGCTGTCCTCCACGCTGTCCTCCACGCTGTCCTCCACGCTGTCCTCATCTCCTTCAATCTTTCCCTCAACACTCCTCCACCTTCCCTCCATCTCCTTCCATCTTTCCCCTTAACTCTCCTCCACCTTCCCTCATCTCCTTCCTCAATCTTTCCCTCAACGCTCCTCCACCTTCCCTCCATCTCCTTCCTCCATCTTTCCCACAACGCTCCTCCACCTTCCCTCCATCTCCTTCCTCCATCTTTCCCACAACGCTCCTCCACCTTCCCTCCATCTCCTTCCTCCATCTTTCCCCTTAACGCTCCTCCACCTTCCCTCCATCTCCTTCCTCCATCTTTCCCACAACGCTCCTCCACCTTCCCTCCATCTCCTTCCTCCATCTTTCCCCTTAACGCTCCTCCACCTTCCCTCCATCTCCTTCCTCCATCTTTCCCCTTAACGCTCCTCCACCTTCCCTCCATCTCCTTCCTCCATCTTTCCCACAACGCTCCACCTTCCCTCCATCTCCTTCCTCCTTTCCCCTTAACTCTCCTCCACCTTCCCTCCATCTCCTTCCTCCATCTTTCCCCTTAACGCTCCTCCACCTTCCCTCCATCTCCTTCCTCCATCTTTCCCACAACGCTCCTCCACCTTCCCTCCATCTCCTTCCTCCATCTTTCCCACAACGCTCCTCCACCTTCCCTCCATCTCCTTCCTCCATCTTTCCCCTTAACGCTCCTCCACCTTCCCTCCATCTCCTTCCTCCATCTTTCCCACAACGCTCCTCCACCTTCCCTCCATCTCCTTCCTCCATCTTTCCCCTTAACGCTCCTCCACCTTCCCTCCATCTCCTTCCTCCATCTTTCCCCTTAACGCTCCTCCACCTTCCCTCCATCTCCTTCCTCCATCTTTCCCACAACGCTCCTCCACCTTCCCTCCATCTCCTTCCTCCTTTCCCCTTAACTCTCCTCCACCTTCCCTCCATCTCCTTCCTCCATCTTTCCCCTTAACTCTCCTCCACCTTCCCTCCATCTCCTTCCTCCATCTTTCCCCTTAACGCTCCTCCACCTTCCCTCCATCTCCTTCCTCCATCTTTCCCCTTAACGCTCCTCCACCTTCCCTCCATCTCCTTCCTCCATCTTTCCCCTTAACTCTCCTCCACCTTCCCTCCATCTCCTTCCTCCATCTTTCCCCTTAACGCTCCTCCACCTTCCCTCCATCTCCTTCCTCCATCTTTCCCCTTAACGCTCCTCCACCTTCCCTCCATCTCCTTCCTCCTTTCCCCTTAACTCTCCTCCACCTTCCCTCCATCTCCTTCCTCCAGCTTTCATTCTCCTCTGCTTTCTCCACTTGTCCTTTCCCTCTAGTCTCCCTGACCTTCCCTCCATCTCCTTCCTCCCTTCCTTCCTCCACTCCTCCTCCTCCACCTCCACCTACCCTCTACTCTCCTCCTTCCTCCACCTTTCACAGCACGGGTCCGAGTCGGGCTGGAGGAGTTCCCAGAGGGGTCCGGGAGCAATAGGAGGGCGGCAGCGGCTCTGAAAGCTCTGGAGGAGCTGAGGAGAAGAGGGCCACTGCTGGAGAGGGTGAGAGAACGACTGACACCACAGAAACAGTGTGACTATAATTGTCAACGGTCCCCTTCAGATGATATTTCATTCATTTGTAATCAGTCATCAGTTATTGTAATCTAGTCTCTGAAAGATGATTGACACTGACAGCTAGTGCTAAAACTACTCCGACTAGTAGCCATCAGTGTCTGGGACTGTTTTCCATTGTTATTCCAGGTAAAACAGACGAGACGCACCGCAGTAAACCTGTAGCGACCCGTATGGCTTCTAGAGGAGACGCTTCAGCCGTTTAATACAGAACTAGAGTCAGGCGTTCACTAACCGCTAGGGTTGTGCCGATAGACGATAGTATCGCGTATTGACGATAGTCAGAGATATCGCAGATGCCTTTGACGAGATCAATACTGCAATATTGGCTCGTTTTCCCATTAATGCATTTTATTATTATTATTATAAAGCTAGTATTTAATTAGGAAGTACAAAATGTTTTTAAAACAGACTAAAAACACTTCATCCCCACATCAAAGTTTAATTGCAAGGTGATCCATTGTCAAGAGTGTTTGTTTTAACAGACGCATTATTCTTATACAGACTCAAGAATTGATTGACCCAAGAAATGATTCAAACGTGTTCTCATCTCGTGTAGAAGTAGGCTAGTCGAAATGCTGCATGTGTAACGGCATGAGAGGATAATGTGTGTCTGTAAATTTCCCGCTGAAATACTGTGAGTCAGACTCAGATACACCTCACTATACCTGGAAATAACAAGATCTAGCCTATTAATAGGTGACTCCACCTTAGCAAAATAGAAAAATATTATCATTATAAAAAAATGAAGTAATAAAACAAGCAAATTAATGAGTAAATAAGCAAGTTAATAACCAAATAAGTAAGCACCGCCCCCTCACGATAATATCGCGTATCGCCGATCTCACAGGCTGATGATAGGACGATATGAAAATGGAGCACATCACCCAACACTACTAACCACACGCTTTTATTCCCATCTGCTTCATTTTCTGTGTGTCACATGATGTAATCTAGAGTTTCTCTATCCTAGCAGAGACTCGGAGGACGGCCACGGCTGCAGGACTGCCTCATCACTCCCTCTCTGGCCTGCGGAGGTTTGCAGCCGCTCATGAGGAGGAGCTCACCCTGACATCAGTGGAGCGGACTGGGCTCCCCAATTCACAGAGGTTAGGGTTAACTCAGGGTTAACTCCTCATGAGGAGGAGCTGGTAGAGCAGACGGGCCCCCAATTCCCAGAGGTACACACGCTCACACACGCACTCACACTCTCACTCTCGGCAAGTGTATTTATAGAGCACCTTTTATACACTATGGCAATTCAAAGTGCTTTACAGGAAGGAATTAAAATAATCACAAAATAAAAGCAAGAGGAAGAATGATTAAAACAGTCATAAAAGGAATTAAGAGTAAAAAGATTATACAAAGATAAACTTCTCATCTGGTAAAACACCAGTGTATCAATATTTTGCCCAGTTTTACTGTGAGATTTCCCCATGGTGATTACACTGTGTCTGTGGTGTTATTTCGGAGAAATCGATTGGACGTCTCCAATAGACCCGATGTTTCCCTAAAGTCGGACCGGAGGAGCCCTAGGACTGGCTCCCGGGGTAAACATCACTGAGCTTACTTAAGCTGGACTGTGACGCTGTTTTCTTCTGGAAACAAACTTTGTTGCATTACTTTCCTGTTATCTCTGTAAAGCTGCTTTGAAACACTCTGTATTGTAAAATGTGCTGTATAAATAAAGGTGACTTAACTCTCACACGCATCTGGACCTCACTTGTGTCCTCACTGTCATGATCACGTTTCACACACCTGTCATCCACTCTTCTCACGGTCTCTCTGTCTCTCAGGTTCTCCTACCAGGTGAAATTGGGGGGCGCTCCTTCCTCCCCATGAGCGGCTCCTCAAAGCAGCAGGCCAGAGAGAAGGCGGCCCAAGCAGCCGTGGCTATCCTCCTCACAGAGGCCTCTCAGGTACTCGCTCGCTCACTCGCTCACTCACTCGCTCGCTCACTCACTCACTCACTTTGACTGTCAGTAGCTTTTCACACTGAAGCTTGATCTATGATGTCCACAGCATTCCTGCAGCTCCCGGAGACGGACCCCAAGACACAAACAGGCTCCCTGACCCTACAGTAGCTCCCGGAGACTGAACCCAACGGGCTTTTGGACCCGGACACAAACAGGCTTCTGGGCCCCACGTTAAAAGACTTAAGGTTATTATCATCATTAAGAATATTAATTTCATCAAGCTTTTCTATGAGCTCTTTCATTCAGCAGACTCTCGAAGAATAAAGATTATATTCTCCTTCCTCATCTTTCCCTCTGTCAGGTTCACACACACACACACACACACACACACACACACACACACACACACACACACACCTTTTAGACCATCTCATTGTCCTCAGCACCATGAAGATCCGTGTCTCTGTGTCTCTCAGGTGAAGATGGAGCCGTAATGAAGATTATTATCATTAAGAATATTAATTTCACTAAGCTTTTCTCTGAGCTCATTGATTCATCAGACTTGTATGCTAAAGCGGCTCAGAAACGGTGTGTGTGTGTAGTTCAGAAACGGTGTGTGCAGTTCAGAGTTTCAGCTCATCCTGTGATTCACTTTCAGATCTTCTGCTGTGCAAATGATTCACTTGAGTTTCTGATTCACTTTCAGATCCGTCTCCTTCTCCGGCCTCCTTCACCTCCTCCATATCCTCGTCCGGCCTCCTTCACCTCCTCCGTCTCCTCGTCCGGCCTCCTTCACCTCCTCCGTCTCCTCGTCCGGCCTCCTTCACCTCCTCCTTCACCTCCTCCGTCTCCTCGTCCGGCCTCCTTCACCTCCTCCGTCTCCTCGTCCGGCCTCCTTCACCTCCTCCGTCTCCTCGTCCGGCCTCCTTCACCTCCTCCATATCCTCGTCCGGCCTCCTTCACCTCCTCCGTCTCCTCGTCCGGCCTCCTTCACCTCCTCCTTCACCTCCTCCGTCTCCTCGTCCGGCCTCCTTCACCTCCTCCATATCCTCGTCCGGCCTCCTTCACCTCCTCCGTCTCCTCGTCCGGCCTCCTTCACCTCCTCCGTCTCCTCGTCCGGCCTCCTTCACCTCCTCCGTCTCCTCGTCCGGCCTCCTTCACCTCCTCCGTCTCCTCGTCCGGCCTCCTTCACCTCCTCCGTCTCCTCGTCCGGCCTCCTTCACCTCCTCCGTCTCCTCGTCCGGCCTCCTTCACCTCCTCCTTCACCTCCTCCTTCACCTCCTCCGTCTCCTCGTCCGGCCTCCTTCACCTCCTCCGTCTCCTCGTCCGGCCTCCTTCACCTCCTCCGTCTCCTCGTCCGGCCTCCTTCACCTCCTCCGTCTCCTCGTCCGGCCTCCTTCACCTCCTCCGTCTCCTCGTCCGGCCTCCTTCACCTCCTCCGTCTCCTCGTCCGGCCTCCTTCACCTCCTCCGTCTCCTCGTCCGGCCTCCTTCACCTCCTCCTTCACCTCCTCCGTCTCCTCGTCCGGCCTCCTTCACCTCCTCCGTCTCCTCCATCACTGTTTTAACTGTTCTTTTGAACTGTTTTTATATTATGGGGTTCAGTTTTATGTCCTGTTTTAGAAGCACAAGCTCATTTTAGCCATTTAAAATTATTGTTTGTTTTATTTATTTTTTATTTTTTTGTTACCTCTTGTTTAAGTGTAATTATGTATTTATTGACTCAGTGAGTTTTAGTAATGGTATGTTCCAATTAGTTTTAGACTGTTTTTAATGTTCTGTACTTTTAATGCACTTAATGTTTAATGTTAACTTAATGCTTTATTTATTTTCCCCTGCTTTTAAATAAACGTCTTGCTGCTTGTTCCTCATCTCTGCTGTGGTTCTTGTGTCCGTCGGCTGTGATCACATGATCTCAAACTCTACAGTCTGTAGGATAAAGTGTTTGTTTGGAAAATAAAGAGAAGCTTTTGTTACTTTTGTCCACTTTCATAAGTATCAGTCCATCTAGATTTGTTCATGTTTTCAGTTCAGATTTCAGTCATGTTTTATTGCTCATGTCATGTGATCTCTCCCTGTTTGGCTTTATTTGTGTAATTTAATGCTTTCCTCAAATGGAGTTGTTCAGAACTGGACAGACACTTAACATCCATATTTCCTCAATCTGTGTTTGCGTCAGAAATTAAGGTTGTATTTTAGATTAGATGCAATCTGAATGTTGTATTTCAAAACAGATAACTTGTGTTTAATGTTCCAGTATTATAGTTCCTGATATTCAATAGTGATATTCTGCTGTTATTCAGCAGTGTTGGGTCTGTGGACTCTGAATATAATGCAGTTGTAGATTGTAAAGATGTTCAACAGTCATTACTGACACTGTCATTTAGTCAGATATATTGTGTGTGTAAAGTCTTTGGGTTTGATCAAGTTCCTCTAAAACCTCTTTCAGATCCAGAAGACACAGAAACCCAGAGAGGATCATCTCCAGAGTCTCTCAAACACAAAACAGATTCAACAGGCAAGACAAGAGAAGAAACTTTCATCTGAACATTATCAATAAAGCTTGTGATTCATGATTTGAAAACTCTTTCTCTGTCTCTAAACCGTTACTGTCTGTGTTTGTTTCCTGAAGATGGACATGAACACACATGGGCCGATAGATTACTGACTGACAGGTTAGCAGTGGCGGAACTAGAGTTTTATACATGGGGTGGCCACTGCTACTTGCGGGGGTACACAGTACACACACACACACACAGTGGAAAAGCTTATGGAAGGAATTGGGTCACTTTGTGTCTATAAGTGTTGAACATCCAAAATATTTGCAGAAAACAAAGCTGAAGCACCAAGGAGATAAGATACCGTAGCATGTGTCTCTTATGAACTGGTGCATTTATTTACAAAAAAACTCACATGTACAATCTTTTTAATTTTTTTTATTAGATATAGCAGGCTGATCAAGCAGACATGTACTTGAAAAATTTAAACAATTTTATTGCCCATCAATATAAAATCTTATCATAGGAAGATTTAATACAACATAATTCTTTCTAATTATAATTATTTAATTTATATCAAACAAATTGTGTTCATTTTTTGGTGAACTATCCTTTTAATCTGGCAAAATCTTCTCAACTTAAATTCCTGAATTGGGTATGTGATTGACTGCCTGTGTCTGGTAGATGCTCTGAGCTGTTGCTGGTCCTGAAGTCTGACCACACTGACTCTGACTAGCCAGTGGTGATGCAAGGGCTGGGGTCTGTTTGCATCTGATCTGTCTGTTAGTCCAGTCATTTTAAGCCAAAATGGGGGTCAACCTTGAACAAATTGCAACAGAAGCAAACTCAACTGATTTTGTATCCTCAATATGTCCTAAGTAAGGAAAAAAAAAAAAGTCCTGAAGAATCCCATTAGGGGAACGTTTCGAAAAAGACCCAAATATAGCCTATTCATACGCCTATTCAGTCTTTCTCTCACATGAATAGGGTAAAAATTGTAACCTTTAGATATCACCATGAAAATTACTGAGTTGATTACTTACATCAAGACAAACAAAAAATGTATTACAAGTTTTTTTATTGTTTGTTAACATGGACAAATGGTGCATAATCTAATTATGTATGTGCTAATTTGCATAAATACCACAACAGATCTAAACATTGGGTATAGCCAGGGGAAAATGTCTTGTTGAATCTTGTTGACACATAACAGTAAAATACTTAATGTTAATGTCTGAATGGAACCCATTTAAGATACCCATGAGCATTAATACATAGAGGCAGGAAGTACTTTAGAAACCAGCCTTTATTAATTATTATTGCAGAGATGGGGTTTGGGGCTGGGTCCATGGGACTGTTTCTGGGGGACGAGTCTGAGGGAAGAACAGGAGACAAGGGTAAGGAGAATGCAGAAGATAAAAGGTAGGCAAAATAAAAAGTGAATCCCCAGAAACAGTTTTCAAAACTTTCCCCTAATGGGATTCTTCTGGACATTTTTCCTTACTCAGGACATATTGAGGATACAAAATTATTTGAGTTTGCTTCTGTTGCAATTTGTTAAACCTTTTTTCATAAAATGACTGGACTATGTTTGTGTTTATTAACTAATGTAGTTAACTAATGAAACCTTATTGTAAAGTGTTACCTTTTTCCCTAAACTTTTCTAGACATCAGTATTTAATGTGTTTTCATCACACTCACAGGTTGAGATCTTGTGGTATCTGGGATGGAGGTTGTGCTGATCTGAGTTCAGCTCTGAGATCAAACCCGTCTCATCTGAGAGAGCTGGACCTGAGTGGGAATGTCATTACAGATCTAGTAATGAAGCAGCTTTCAGATCTACTGGCAGATCCTCAGTGTAAACTGGAGAAACTGGAGTGAGTGTTACTGGCTTTATTTCATATATTTGTTTTAGTAAAGACTGAAAGTGTTACACCCATGATAACCACCAGAGGGCACTCCTGCTGTCTCCTGTAGTGCTTTCCCATCATGAACTACACTTCCCATAATCCACTGCCTGGACTCATGTTCTGATTACTGCCACCTCATTTATGTTTGCCTGTTTAAACCCTGTTCACTCAGTCATTAATAGCAAAGTCTTGTTTAATGTCACTGCAATACTGAGCGTTATCCTGGTTCCCTGTGTGTTGGTTTTGATCTTCTGCTTGTCTTCCTGGATTTCCCTGTTTCCCTGTGTCTTGGACCTTGTTTCACAGGTTGAGATCTTGTAATATCAGTGATGGAGGTTGTGCTGATCTGAGTTCAGCTCTGAGATCAAACCCGTCTCATCTGAGAGAGCTGGACCTGAGTGGGAATGTCATTACAGATTTAGGAGTGAAGCAGCTTTCAGATCTACTGGCAGATCCTCTGTGTAAACTGGAGAAACTGGAGTGAGTGTCACTGGCTTTATTTCATATATTTGTTTCAGTAAAGACTGGAAGTACTTTAATCTTTAGTAATAGTAGTTTTTCCCATACATTTTTCTAGATGTCATGTAATGTGTTTTCTTCACACTCACAGGATAAGATCTTGTTATATCAGTAACCGAGGTTGTGCTGATCTGAGTTCAGCTCTGAGATCAAACCCGTCTCATCTGAGAGAGCTGGACCTGAGTGGGAATGCCATTACAGATTTAGGAATAAAGCAGCTTTCAGATCTACTGGAAGATCCTCTGTGTAAACTGGAGAAACTGGGATGAGTGGCATTACTCTGCTGCTGTGTGGTTTTTAAAGGGATGTCAAGAACAGATTTATTTTTCATGAAAAACAAGTCTCTCAGTCTCTGTGTATGATAGTCTAATGCTTGATTTGTGTTTTACATGACAAAATTACCTTTAAATGTTTTAGATAAATGTTCACAGTATTAACAGACACAACATGTAAAATATAAATATGAAACAATTGGTATTTATCTTGCTCATTTTGCCAGCAGTGCTTGTGTGTGTTGTATCCCTCTCTCAGCCTGACTTTACTATTCTGTGCTCATCCGATTAGATGTTTAATATTTACAGCTCTCATCCATAATTCTAAACACTCCTCAATTATACAGTATATAGCAAACCCATGAATATGTTAAGACATAACACCAAAACTTACTAAAATATCAAAATGATTAATTTCAGGACATCAGACTAGATTTGTACATGTTCTGAAGGAAATGTGAGTAGCGCTCACTCAAAGCAAAACTGAGTTTAGTTAATCACAATTCAACTTTTCAGAATATAAATGCTCAAATTCACAATTTCGTATTTACAATATAATCCACACATGTATGTCAAACAGATATAGCACTGTAAAGTTAGTTTTAGTTTTGTACTCTTGCTTCAAAAATGTACACAAATGTACTTTGACTTTTGTGATAACTGTTGAGAATGCTTATGTGACTTTAATCTTAGACTTCAGAAATATAACTGGTCTGATCTGTTATTACACTTGGATGGTGTTTGCCAGAATATCCTGTTCATAATTCTAGAAATGATCACATAATGATGGAGGGACTTTAGTCTAACCCTAGTTTAATCACAAATCATTTTGAACAGTTTTACTGTGTTATCTATTCTGGCCCGAACCATTAAATTCATCACATCAATGTTTTTCTTGTGTCTCACTTTTTCAGCAGCTCAGTTCTCATATTTGTAGAGCCTTTATAGTAACAGATACATTCTGAATATATAATATATGCTCTTTCATTTTAACCTGAGGCGTCATGCTTGTCTTCATTGCTGTATGTGTTCTGCTGCAAACCAAATGAAACTTAAAATAAAAATAAAATCTTAAATGACCCGCTGCATTAGTCTGAGGTGTGTGTATGACTGGAGAAATCATCTGATATCTGATCTGTAAACCAGATACAGGACTGTCAACATTTTGGTCCATCAATATAGTCACTGAAACAGTTGCCCAAACACATGTGTGGCGTTTTTGTGAACTAAAAAGCCCTTAAACTCTTCAGATGAAATCAGATTATTCCTCAGACAGAAGAGCTGCTGAATTACACACTACACACACACACACACACACACACACACACACACATGTCTGGTTCACTATCTTTGTGGGGACTCTCCATAGACGTAATGGTTTTTATACCGTACAAACTGTATATTCTGTCCCCTTACACTAAACCTACCCCTAAACCTACCCATCACAGGAGACATTCTGCATTTTTACTTTCTCAAAACAACTCATCCTGTGTGATTTATAAGCCTTTTGAAAAGTGGGGACCGCTGGCTGGTCCCCACAATGGAGGTGATCTCAGGTTTTACTATTCTTATGGGGACATTTGGTCCCCACAATGTAATATAAACAAGGGCACTCATACACACACACACACACACACACACACACACACACACACCACACACACACACACACACACACACACACACACACACACACACACACACACACACACACACACACACACACACACACACACACACACACACACACACACACACACACACACACACACACACACACACACACACACACAGCTGCAGATATACAGACACATTTACACTGATCAGAACTAAAACTCTTCAGTCCTGAGCCTGTTTAAGCATTCACCAGAGCACAATAACGCTCACTGAAGTCACAATCACATGATGGTTCAGTTTGGATGATAACGCAGATTTTATTGGACTGTCCTGCTTTACATGAGTTTAGGCAACAGATTTATCCAGAAACGTCATTAATGGACATTTCTAAAATGATTTCTTCTGGGAAAATTGTAGCTGTAAAAGTGTGTGTAATTTACTCTTAGTTTGCCATGAAAAATAACCTTTTCTGCCGATGTGACCTTAACTAATAAATGAATAAACTAAATAATGATAGAGTGTGTGTGTGTGTTGTTTTATGGTGTAAACACCTTCTACCTTATTTTATTTATTCTCAGGTTAAGGTAAAGTAAGTCAAATTCATTCTAAATAATAAGTATTTGAATGTCCATACTCATAACTTAGAAGAAAGACTTCTCCGTGGTTTAGTTCAGTTCGACTCTTTCATAAAGCAGAGACTTGTGGCAAGTTGGTTCTTTTTATATCAATTATTTGTAGTTTATTTTTACAATAATAATTGTTTTACATATAATAAGAATAATCAAAGTAAAGTTCAAGAGTTGTCAGTTCACAAGCTTCGCCAGCAGGTGTCAGGCTTGGATCATCAAACAAGGGAGAGGCCGTCTTCCTTCACAGCGTCTGCCTCTCATATGTTTTTTTTGTTTGTTTGTTTGTTTTTATAAATGCACAGATACAAAAAAAAACATATAGTATATAGATTGCTGTATACAAATAGAGGTTGAGAAACCACAAAAAAATAACAATAATAATAATAAAAAACACATCTAGAGAGGAATATATCAATCTGTCATAATGTTGCTGATTATACATAAAAGTCTGTCATTCTTCTTGTTATCTCGTACAATCCTAAGTGACTGAAGAAGTGAATCAATCTCTAACTTAAAGCTTTTGAAGCAAGGCAGCTTTTTTTGCCATTTTTGTTTGTGAATAAAGAATTTTGCTTGTAAAATAAAAAAGTTAACCATGTATTCAAATGATTTATCCGAATTCTCATAACCAATGATGATATCTTTGGCTGTGAGGGAATAAGGATTTTTTCATTTTTCAAAAAGAAAATTATTCAGACCATAGAGAAACAATTTGGTTTTTCCACATTCAACGAAAAGATGCAACAATGTTTCATCCACACTCTCACAAAAGGAACACTTAGGGCTTATATCAATATATTTAGCTTTACTCGTGTTGGTAGGGTAAATCTTATGAAGAATCTTGAAATGTACCTCCTTTACCTTGTTTGAGATGCAGTACTTATAAGGTAAAAGCCATGCTTCCCTCCACTGGATATCATTAAGTAGAGATGCCCAGTAGAACTTGCCCCTCGGTGAAATTCTGTGTTTAAGCTCAAATATTTGACGGATATGTTTGTTGTCACATTTTTTATCAAGTATATTAATTCCATTAAGTAAAAGTTGTGTCGGACTACTGGTTGGTAAACCATAAGAGAGATGGCATTTAAATGTTTGTGTTAGTCCTTATAGCCTTAATCAGTAAATTGAATTCCTTGAAGGGCACTGGGAAGCAATAGCGGGACAGAAATTGGTCAAAAGTCAGAATTGAACCAGAACAGTCAAATAAGGAAATAATATTATGAATACCTTTTTCAAACCATCTAGGGTAAAATATAGATTTCTTATTAATTGTGATCAATTCATTATTCAAAATAATCATTTTATGAGGTGAAAAATTGTGGATGAAACAGAGTTTCCAGGCAAGCAAACATTGCTGATGAAAATTAGATGTGCCTCTGTTATGTCTCACTGTACTTTTTATAATTCATTACATCACACCCCTTCATTACATATTCAATCGCATATGGACAATTTATCCAATCCCAGGTCTGGAACAATTGTCAACTCCTTCAGTAACTGTAACTACTTCCATAAAAGACGCCTTCCTTTGCCTTGTTTTCCTCTTACGAGCTCGGGCTCTCCACCGTCTTCTCTTCTTGGTCTAGAATACAACAACCAGGTAATACTTTTTCTTTTATTTCTCTCTATATATGCTTTCTAATACATAGCATCATCTCTACCTAGCTTATTACTTCCTTTAATAAATGATCAAAACACAAGACACCTATTAGTCATTTCAGTACTGTAATACTTCAATAAAACATTTTCAAATAAAAACATGTCTCCGTGTCTTTCATATAAACCAATAATAATGGTTTTCCTTTATATAAAGATTCCCCTTATAAGGAATCTAGTACTCATAAAAGAACAAATTGCATGTTTTACACAACAGTGTGTGAGAGAGATAGAGTGTGTGTGTGTGTGTGTGTGTGTGTGTGTGTGTGTGAGTGTGAGAGAGAGAGAGAGAGAGTGAGTGTGTGTGTGTGTGAGAGAGAGAGAGAGAGAGAGAGAGAGAGAGAGAGAGAGTGTGTGTGTGTGTGTGTGTGTGTGTGTGTGTGTGTGTGTGTGTGTGTGTGTGTGTGTGTGTGTGTGTGTCTCAGCTGCAAATGTCAGTGTTTCTCTTCCACTGAAATCACATTCAGTTTATTCCTCAGACAGAAGAGCTGCAGAATTACACACTACACACACACACACACACACCAAACTGATATAGACACAAGGAACACATTTAATATGGGTTTGGAATATATATACATATAGATGAGGAATAGAACTGAATAGTTTTGAAAACCTTTCCTGAGAACTTTTTAGATTTTCTATCAGATATTAAAATATTGTTGTAAGGAAATATAGTTAAATTACTGTATATGAAATAGACAGACAGTGTTTCATTTCTAGGGTGAGAGTGACTGATACTACTGAAACTTTGAGCTGTTTTAGAAACACAGTCTATTCGCAATGAAAGCGTTCAAACTGCAATATTAAACACACAGAACAACTGCAAAGAGTCCAATGTGTAAACGATATGATTTAGGCATTAAATCCAGCAGAAACTCCAGAACAATCTGCATATTTCTACACACTCAGGACAGCCGTCAGTCCCTGAAGCTCACCGTCCGAGTCCAGCGTTTCTCCACTCTTACACACTCTTATGATCCCAGTAAAGCCAGTCCAGCGTTTCTCCACTCTTACACACTCTTATGATCCCAGTAAAGCCAGTCCAGCGTTTCTCCACTTTACACACTCTTATGATCCCAGTAAAGCCAGTCCAGCGTTTCTCCACTCTTACACACTCTTATGATCCCAGTAAAGCCAGTCCAGCGTTTCTCCACTCTTACACACTCTTATGATCCCAGTAAAGCCAGTCTAGCGTTTCTCCACTTTACACACTCTTATGATCCCAGTAAAGCCAGTCCAGCGTTTCTCCACTCTTACACACTCTTATGATCCCAGTAAAGCCAGTCCAGCGTTTCTCCACTCTTACACACTCTTATGATCCCAGTAAAGCCAGTCCAGCGTTTCTCCACTCTTACACACTCTTATGATCCCAGTAAAGCCAGTCCAGCGTTTCTCCACTCTTACACACTCTTATGATCCCAGTAAAGCCAGTCCAGCGTTTCTCCACTCTTACACACTCTTATGATCCCAGTAAAGCCAGTCCAGCGTTTCTCCACTCTTACACACTCTTATGATCCCAGTAAAGCCAGTCCAGCGTTTCTCCACTCTTACACACTCTTATGATCCCAGTAAAGCCAGTCCAGCGTTTCTCCACTCTTACACACTCTTATGATCCCAGTAAAGCCAGTCCGAGCTGTAATGTGATTGGTTAACGAGACATAATGAGACACAGCTGACGCTCGTTGAGGATCCTCTTTCTCCAACGGCAGAGACAGAGGTTTGATCTTATATAAGAAGATCTGGAGGAGTTACAGCTGGAGAATGGCCGTCGTTCAGGTGAGTCTCTGTCCTGGTGAAACTCTTCCTCATCTTCCTCTCTGTTAGAGTCTCAGTGCTCATCATAAGTGTCTGATTCCCTTTATAACACAGATTGCTGTAATGTATTGCACACTGCTGTTGATAGACGATTACTCTGATATCAGAGTGTGCTCATTCCTCCTAGCATTAGCTATGCTCATTTATAATGGGAACGCTAATATTTCTGTGTTTCTGCTGTGGTTTATTCCAGGTTTCTGAGTGATGTCGTGTGTGTGCTGAAGGTGTGACGGAAGCAGATAAAGCTGATCTCAGTACAGTACAGCAGGGTCTCAATTCTCCTGCAGAAACTCAGAGCAACTCCTGTTCTTACTTCAGTCTCTGACTTCTTCCTGTGAGTTTATTCATAATCATATTATCATTCAATTTAAGAATATATGCAATATCTATATTTGACTGTAGGCAGCAAAAGAAATATGCACCGGGTCTTCTGAAAGACATTAAAAATTAATATTTTATTTAGTAGAGTAGGCTACTGGTTCCGGCAAATAATAATGTAATAAATTAAACTGAAATTCAACACTCAATTTGCATACATGAGCATTTTGAAGTGAATTGTATGAATCCATGATTGTAATGGGAGTTGTTTAGTTTAACCCTGATATTTTAGCTGTCATTTCTGTTTGTTATTTTATGCTAATTGAATTTGTATTTGTGTACTTGTGTTCTGTTCTCTGGAACTCTTATTTATGTATTGCCTCATTGTGTTTTTTGTATTGTATGTAAAAAGAAATCACTCCTGCTCTAGAACCTTCGTTTATTTGCCACCGCCAGTAAACGCATAAAAGAAGAAATGCAGAGAACAACATCATTGATTTCATCATTCACCAGTGCGGACAGAAGACGGGACAGGAGGTCTTCATTAGCAAAGGAAGCACGCGCCCAGGTAACACACACATCTAGTGAAGCACAGGTAACACACACGCATCTAGTGAAGCACAGGTAACACACACGCATCTAGTGAAGCACAGGTAACACACACGCATCTAGTGAAGCACAGGTAACACACACGCATCTAGTGAAGCACAGGTAACACACACGCATCTAGTGAAGCACAGGTAACACACGCATCTAGTGAAGCACAGGTAACACACACGCATCTAGTGAAGCACAGGTAACACACACATCTAGTGAAGCACAGGTAACACACACATCTAGTGAAGCACAGGTAACACACACATCTAGTGAAGCACAGGTAACACACACATCTAGTGAAGCACAGGTAACACACACATCTAGTGAAGCACAGGTAACACACACATCTAGTGAAGCACAGGTAACACACACATCTAGTGAAGCACAGGTAACACACACATCTAGTGAAGCACAGGTAACACACACATCTAGTGAAGCACAGGTAACACACACATCTAGTGAAGCACAGGTAACACACACATCTAGTGAAGCACAGGTAACACACACATCTAGTGAAGCACAGGTAACACACACATCTAGTGAAGCACAGGTAACACACACATCTAGTGAAGCACAGGTAACACACACATCTAGTGAAGCACAGGTAACACACACATCTAGTGAAGCACAGGTAACACACACATCTAGTGAAGCACAGGTAACACACATCTAGTGAAGCACAGGTAACACACACATCTAGTGAAGCACAGGTAACACACACATCTAGTGAAGCACAGGTAACACACGCATCTAGTGAAGCACAGGTAACACACGCATCTAGTGAAGCACAGGTAACACACGCATCTAGTGAAGCACAGGTAACACACGCATCTAGTGAAGCACAGGTAACACACGCATCTAGTGAAGCACAGGTAACACACGCATCTAGTGAAGCACAGGTAACACACGCATCTAGTGAAGCACAGGTAACACACACGCATCTAGTGAAGCGCGCGCCCAGGTAACACACACGCATCTAGTGAAGCACAGGTAACGCACACATCTAGTGAAGCGCGCGCACAGGTAACACACACTTATCTAGTGAAGCACAGGTAACACACGCATCTAGTGAAGCACAGGTAACACACACATCTAGTGAAGCACAGGTAACACACATCTAGTGAAGCGCGCGCCCAGGTAACACACCTAGTGAAGCACAGGTAACGCACACATCTAGTGAAGCACAGGTAACGCACACATCTAGTGAAGCACAGGTAACGCACACATCTAGTGAAGCACAGGTAACGCACACACCTAGTGAAGCACAGGTAACGCACACATCTAGTGAAGCACAGGTAACGCACACATCTAGTGAAGCACAGGTAACGCACACATCTAGTGAAGCACAGGTAACACACACATCTAGTGAAGCACAGGTAACACACACATCTAGTGAAGCACAGGTAACACACACATCTAGTGAAGTGCGCGCACAGGTAACACACACGCATCTAGTGAAGCACAGGTAACACACGCATCTAGTGAAGCACAGGTAACACACGCATCTAGTGAAGCACAGGTAACACACACATCTAGTGAAGCACAGGTAACACACACATCTAGTGAAGCACAGGTAACACACACATCTAGTGAAGCACAGGTAACACACGCATCTAGTGAAGCACAGGTAACACACGCATCTAGTGAAGCGCGCGCCCAGGTAACACACACGCATCTAGTGAAGCACAGGTAACGCACACATCTAGTGAAGCGCGCGCACAGGTAACACACACTTATCTAGTGAAGCACAGGTAACACACGCATCTAGTGAAGCACAGGTAACACACACATCTAGTGAAGCACAGGTAACACACATCTAGTGAAGCGCGCGCCCAGGTAACACACCTAGTGAAGCACAGGTAACGCACACATCTAGTGAAGCACAGGTAACACACACATCTAGTGAAGCACAGGTAACGCACACATCTAGTGAAGCACAGGTAACGCACACACCTAGTGAAGCACAGGTAACGCACACATCTAGTGAAGCACAGGTAACGCACACATCTAGTGAAGCACAGGTAACACACACATCTAGTGAAGCACAGGTAACACACACATCTAGTGAAGCACAGGTAACACACACATCTAGTGAAGCACAGGTAACACACACATCTAGTGAAGCACAGGTAACACACACATCTAGTGAAGCACAGGTAACACACACATCTAGTGAAGTGCGCGCACAGGTAACACACACGCATCTAGTGAAGCACAGGTAACACACGCATCTAGTGAAGCACAGGTAACACACGCATCTAGTGAAGCACAGGTAACACACACATCTAGTGAAGCACAGGTAACACACACATCTAGTGAAGCACAGGTAACACACACATCTAGTGAAGCACAGGTAACACACGCATCTAGTGAAGCACAGGTAACACACGCATCTAGTGAAGCGCGCGCCCAGGTAACACACACGCATCTAGTGAAGCACAGGTAACGCACACATCTAGTGAAGCGCGCGCACAGGTAACACACACGCATCTAGTGAAGCACAGGTAACACACGCATCTAGTGAAGCACAGGTAACACACACATCTAGTGAAGCACAGGTAACACACATCTAGTGAAGCGCGCGCCCAGGTAACACACCTAGTGAAGCACAGGTAACGCACACATCTAGTGAAGCACAGGTAACACACACATCTAGTGAAGCACAGGTAACACACACATCTAGTGAAGCACAGGTAACGCACACACCTAGTGAAGCACAGGTAACGCACACATCTAGTGAAGCACAGGTAACGCACACATCTAGTGAAGCACAGGTAACACACACATCTAGTGAAGCACAGGTAACACACACATCTAGTGAAGCACAGGTAACACACACATCTAGTGAAGCACAGGTAACACACACATCTAGTGAAGCGCGCGCACAGGTAACACACACATCTAGTGAAGCACAGGTAACACACACATCTAGTGAAGTGCGCGCACAGGTAACACACACGCATCTAGTGAAGCACAGGTAACACACGCATCTAGTGAAGCACAGGTAACACACGCATCTAGTGAAGCACAGGTAACGCACACATCTAGTGAAGCACAGGTAACACACACATCTAGTGAAGCACAGGTAACACACACATCTAGTGAAGCACAGGTAACACACACATCTAGTGAAGCACAGGTAACACACACATCTAGTGAAGCGCGCGCACAGGTAACACACACAACTAGTGAAGCGCGCGCACAGGTAACACACACAACTAGTGAAGCGCGCGCACAGGTAACACACACAACTAGTGAAGCGCGCGCACAGGTAACACACGCGCATCTAGTGAAGCACAGGTAACACACGCATCTAGTGAAGCGCGCGCCCAGGTAACACACCTAGTGAAGCACAGGTAACACACGCATCTAGTGAAGCGCGCGCCCAGGTAACACACCTAGTGAAGCACAGGTAACGCACACATCTAGTGAAGCACAGGTAACGCACACATCTAGTGAAGCACAGGTAACACACATCTAGTGAAGCACGCGCCCAGGTAACACACATCTAGTGACACTGTGAGTCTTGAACCTGTAACACTAGTGTTGAGGCTCTCGACTGCATTGCTAGTGTTAGCATGGCATCTTTAGTCTTTTAGTATTGATTAGATGTGTGTTGTGTTGTCGTTCAGAGTCGATGTGCGGTCTGTCATAGCATAGGATCATTCGTTTTCTCGTTGTTTTCACAGCCATCCACCCTCACCCTCACCAGAAGCACCATCCTACACCACTCGTCCTCCACCTTTCCTTCTCTCCTCCACTCGTCCTCCTTCCTCCATCTTTCCCTCAACTCTCCTCCACCACCACCTCCGTCTCCTCCACCACCACCTCCGTCTCCTCCACCACTGTTTTTACTGTTCTTTTGAACTTTTTATATTATGGTTCAGTTTTATTTCCTGTTTTAGAAGCGCAAACTCATTTTAGCCATTTAAAATTGTTTGGTTTTATCCTTTTTTTTAGCATAATGTATTTATTGATGCAGTGAGTTTTAGTAATGGTATGTTCCAATTAGTTTTAGACTGTTTTTAATGTTCTGTACTTTTAATGCACTTAATGTTTAATGTTAACTTAATGCTTTATTTATTTGCCCCTGCTTTTAAATAAACGTCTTGCTGCTTGTTCCTCATCTCTGCTGTGGTTCTTGTGTCCGTCGGCTGTGATCACATGATCTCAAACTCTACAGTCTGTAGGATAAAGTGTTTGTTTGGAGAATAAAGTGAAGCTTTTGTTGCTTTTGTCCACTTTCATAAGTATCAGTCCATCTAGATTTGTTCATGTTTTCAGTTCAGATTTCTCAGTCATGTTTTATTGCTCATGTCATGTGATCTCTCCCTGTTTGGCTTTATTTGTGTAATTTAATGTTTGGATCAAATGGAGTTGATCAGAACTGGACAGACACTTAACATCCATATTTCCTCAATCTGTGTTTGCGTCAGAAATTAAGGTTGTATTTTAGATTAGATGCAATCTGAACCTTGTATTTCAAAACAGATAACTTGTGTTTAATGTTCCAGTATTATAGTTCCTGATATTCAATAGTGATATTCTGCTGTTATTCAGCAGTGTTGGGTCTGTGGACTGAATATAATGCAGTTGTAGATTGTAATGATGTTGAACAGTCGTTACTGACACTGTCATTTAGTCAGATATATTGTGTGTGTAAAGAGTCTTTGGGTTTGATCAAGTTCCTCTAAAACCGCTTTCAGATCCAGAAGAGACAGAAATCAACCAGAGACGATCATCTCCAGAGTCTCTCAAACACAAAACAGATTCAACAGGCAAGACAAGAGAAGAAACTTTCATCTGAACATCTTCAATAAAGCTTGTGATTCATGATTAGAAAGAAAACTCTTTCTCTGTTCCTAAACCGTTACTGTCTGTGTGTGTTTTCTGAAGATGGACATGAACACACATGGGCCGATAGATTACTGACTGACAGGTTAGTCTAGTTTAAGAGTCTGACCTGTGCTTGAACTGAACCAATGAGTATGAAGATCAGTCCATTCAATCCCATCATGCATCTGGCCTCTGAGTATGCATTAAAACTCTCTCACGCAGAAGAAGATCAGGAGCAGAAGAACTCAGCGCTGCTTTACACCAGGAGAAACTTCACCTTCAACTCTTTAAATCACAGGAGTTTACTGTTCATTACAAACAATCCACTTCTGGTCCTGATGGAGCGCTGAACCTCCAACCCGTTCTGAACCGCAACTGTATATCTAAAGATATTAAAGCCTATATGATTATAAGTGGAGATCATCATATCTGACAGTCCTGGTCATCAGAAAGTATAAAGTTTAGTATTTCACAGTCCCATGTTCAGCTCCTCAGCTTCTGTAGCTCTAGATAACTCTATAGTGTCTCTGCTGGTGTGTGTGTGTGTGATGGTGTTTTCCTGAGCAACAGCTTCATCTACTGGTCATTCTCCAGACCGTCATCATGACAGTGAAATCTCTTCGTCTGCTTCAGGAGATGTTCAGATATTCTGGCCACATTCATCCTGACATTCAGTGTTAATCTTTCATTCAATCTGGCCAGTAAATCAGTTTCTACTTTTAATGTGTGTGTTGTCCTGTAATGTTATGCTGGAGTTTTAAAAGACTGTTAAACTTGTGCATGTGTGACATTATATATGACATTATACTGTATGTGTTTAGTCCTCTTATAGGTCTAAAACACTAATGAACAATGAAGCGTGTAATAGTGGTGTTCAGTAAAGTGTTCTAGTACCAGATCATCAAATTAAACACCTTTCTCTTGTGTGTTTACAGTAGATTACACTGAGCTTATGTCACGGGGTGACAAATAAGCCCGGGACTATCCCCGCCAGAGAAATGCCCTTGTTGAGATCCGGGAAGTGAAACACCATCCCAAAGCCAGGGTGAGTGCCTGTCGCTATGGTAACCGAGTGGCGGATTGATAGCAGGTGTGGGTAATTTGCGCTGAGCGTTTGAATGGGGCCACGCTAGCTCATGAGAGTATAAAAAGTCAGAAGAAGAGAAAGCAAGGGTTGTTGTTTCCTCTCCTGCTTGTGGTGCTTTTGTTCTCGTTTGGATGTGGCTGGCTCCTGTTGGGAAGTGTTCTCTGAAGTGTGTCGTTGAGGGCTCGTTGTGAGGAAAAAGGAACGTCGTGTGTATGAGGAATTGAAGACGGAGGGAGAGAGGATTTAAAGAGGGAAGTGCATCGTCGGGATGAAAGAGTGAAGATAAGTAACTGATTATGGAATCTCCTACCACACGTTTGATACTGAGATAGATGTGGGTTGAAGTGCTTGGAGTGTACTGTATGGATATCACTGAGTGAATTAAACTGATTCTGTGCCATTCTTATCTCCTCTTCCCGTTCGGATGGTGAACGAATCCAGTTTATGCCTATGAAGTGTTTAAATTCTCCTTCCTCTCACTGCCGATCCTTTGCGTTTTGAACCGAGACCCAGGGTGAGTTGCTGGCCTTAAGTATACTTGATGAGTGGATTTGCAGTGTTTGAATTGACGTTCTGTCTCTTCCCCCGTGTGGTATATTGGAGTGGAAATTCCTGTGAGTGTGTGAAGGTCCGCTTTTAACTGCCGTGTGCTCGCCCAAGAGGCAGGTTGGTATATTGTACATCTTCAGAGCTTGGAGAGATCGAGTACATCCAATTGCAGAAAGGCTTGGGAAGGACAGCTGGAGTGACGTTTCTGTCTTCCCCACGACACTTGTGAGAACATTATATTGCTGTGTGAAGTATTGACTCTGTCTGCCCTAGAGAAAGCCCAGCCCAGTCTGTGACTGTGAGTGTGCTGCAGCCCCGAAGCCCACCTGTACGGTGTGAAGTTCCTGTCTTCCCCACGACACCTGTGAGAACACTATACTGCTGCGTGAAGTTATGACTCTGTCCGTCCTAGAGAAAGCCCAGTTCAGTCTGTGACTGAGTTCACTACAGCTTTGAAGCCCACCTGTACGGTGTGGAGTTCCTGTCTTCCCCACGACACCTGTGAGAACATTATATTGCTGTGTGAAGTTATGATTCTGTCCGTCCTAGAGAAAGCCCAGTTCAGTCTGTGACTAAAGCCCAGCTTGGTCTGTGACCGTGAGTTCGCTACAGCCCTGAAGCCATCGGTACGGTGTGAAGTCCCTGTCTTTCTTGCGACACACGTGAGCCATTCTACCTGTGACCGTGAGTCCGCTACAGCCCTGAAGTTCATCTGTAGGGTGCGAAGTACTCACCCGTCCAAGACACCCGTGAGAGTTGTGCACCGCTCCTGAGCTTGCCCCCTCCTGCCCTAGGGGAAGTCTTGTATGGTGTTTACGGAGGACCTGCTGCAGTCTACCTGTCCACTTCTTACCGTTGTAATTGCCCTTGGTGTAGAAGGAGCTCGGTCGACCTACTTACCGTAAGATACTTACCTACACATTATTGACTGCTGTGAACTGTTCCCCACGTGGAAGAGGAGAGGAAGCTTTGACCATCTGCTCATTGGAAAACTCACCTGTTTCACCTCCTCCCATTGTGAACCTGATACCAGCGTGGAAGAAGGAGCTCAGTCAATCTATCTACCGTAAGATACTTACCTGCCCATCATCGACTGCTGTGAACTGTCCCCTACGTGAAAGAGGAGAGGAAGCTTTGACCATCCGCTCATCGGAGAACTCACCTGTCCATTACCCCCCCACCGTGCACCTGATACCAGCCTGGGAGAAGGAACGTCGACAACCTACTTACCGTAAGATACTTACCTGTCCATTATCGACTGCTGGGAACTGTTCCCCTCACGTGCAAGAGGAAAGGAAACTTGGATCATCTACCCACCTGTGAGGAACTCACCTGTCCAATACTTACCTGTCCAGCACTCCTCACTGGGAATCGCCGCCCGTGGGGAAGGGTGTGTCTGCTTGCCCCGCCTGGGATCCTCCCTGGACGAGGGAGAGAAGAAGACTTTTAGATTAGGATTATAAATTATTTTACTCTCAATAAAATTGTTACTTTTATCCTCCGTCTCTGGTCTCGTCTCTGGCACGCTCCTCAAAGTGTTCTTGGTCTAGGGGTGGGTGTAGTCTGGTTCGGCCCATCCCGACCTGTGACACTTACACACATTAACCTGTCCTGATTCATGCAGCAGAATTAGTGTCAGAGAATGAAGCGGGACTAAAGATGCATCTGGTGTTCATTAAAGTCTTCAGCCTCACAGATGAACTAATCAACACTTTTCTCTTTTGTGCTATTAGAGATTTCTTGATTCTTAAAATGTTCTTAATGTTCATAATTCACAAAATGTAGAATTTCATGATATATTATCAATGGATATAGTGATATAGGCCTACCACACTGTAAGAAAATAATAATAATAGAAAAACGGAAGAATTATTGGTAATATTTTGCCAGGGCTGTAATTCTAAAACACAGAAGAATGTCAGTGAAATAAGCCAAACTAATTTATTCACACTCTTTGTTGAACACAGATTTGTGGAACATAAATTATCAGACACGCTGCTCTTTAACAACACTCGACATTAATAACTCTAGACTTTACATTTACAGATATTACACATCTAATCCAGCTCGACTGCGATGAAGGAAGCAAACGCCGCGCGAGCGTCACTACGGGAAGCAGAACGTGTCAAACTTCACCTCTGTTTCTGCTGTCACGTGTTAAACACACACTTTAGAGAGTGACTGAAAGCGAAAGCAAGACAGTCCGAGGAGAGAACAACCACGGAAAGAAAACAGTTCAGGTACGTAATAAGTGTTTGGAGATGTGGCTTTACAGACGGCAATGCGATTAGTTAATCTTATGATTTAGGTAATCTAATTTTCTCTATAAATCATAAATATATCTTTAAATAGAAATAAGCGTCAAACACGTGATAAACTATCTAGTTCTACATGAGGTGATGCGGAAGCGCTGAAGAGGAGGACAGGTAAGCGAACAACATTATGAAATATTTATTTTCAGAGAGAATTACCCACTGGCTCAAAGATTCCTCACTGAAATAATGTACAACGGGCCTAAAGGCACACATTAAGACTTAAGACAAATGTGCCTTTTTAATATTCCCAAATGCAGAAAAATATATATACATGTTTGTATTGAACATTGATGGAGCAACAGATTTTGTGTGAAAATAAATCATAGTGATTCATTTTGTTTAAAAATCTTATAAATGTATGAGGTGGCGAGGTTTGTCTTTTACCCCACAAACACACAGGAAAAAACAGCCTGAGGCAAAATACACACAGTAGCCTATTGATACAAATACTTTAGCTAAAATAATGTTTTTAATGATGTCCAAGTAAATATTATATCACTCACATACAATCACTTTAGCAAAGTTTGTACTATTTTCAGTTTTGTTTTGTTTTTTTGGATAAATAAAATAATTCATTTTTGTTCAGTAAATATACTATCATTAAAATATGTTAATAACAATATATTTAAAAAAAGTAAAGTTTCTGAAATCATTGAAGCTTTCAATACATTATATAGCAATTTTATGATATGATTAATATCATATTTTTAAATATGATTGTTTCATTATAAATATAGGTATTATCTCTAAGATGGACACCCAACTTCATATAATTACCATCTGAATCTAATCATGTCCACAACTGGAAAAGTCAGATATTTATTATAAGGATTATTATTGTGCTTTTGCCCCAAATACCATACTTTTACATATTCTTCTGTTATTGAAAAACTGTTGCTTTAATTACCTTGAATAAAACTGAAAACTATTAAGACCTTTGTCTCAAAATTTTAATTTATACTGTAGATTCTCATCTGCTACTTAAATCTACAACTTTTAAGAAACATCAAATATTAGATTTTTTTACTTTGCGCTGCTGCTCGCGATCGCGTCACAGATCAGCCAAATTTCCATGTGCATCTTGAAAAGCGGATCTTTAGGAAAGTGTTGCGACAAGTTTTTGTGCATCTAGTGAATAAGAGAAGAATAAATAAAGTCAAAGGTGCCTTTAGCCCCGTTGTACCCTACATCTGTATATATAATTTTTTTTATTTACTCTAGCATTTTTACAATCTTTTGCCATTAAAATCACAAACAATCATTTTGTACAGTGTATAGAAGCAGCCAAACAAACAGTTCTGTCTGTAAAGCCTAAAAAAACCTTCAAATTTTAAGATGTATTTATACTTCTGTTTACTTTCAGACAAGCCTTTATTAATCCATTCTTCAAACTTTGTCTTGACATGTTTCTATTTTTTTCACTTACTTTAGTTTTATGAAATTCTTTTAGTTTCAGTTTATTGTGATTCTGCAACATTAAATTCAAACTAGAATTCTGCATCCCCCTCAATTCAAATTCTGAAATGTAGAAATTTTTTTTTTAATTCTATACCTAATGTGGCAGCAGTATGGTTTATACTGGTAGTCAGTGACTTAAAATAAGTGTTCAGGATCAGTAACTGGTGTGTGTTTGTGTGTTTAGAATGGCTACAGTGGGAGTGAACGTGATTGAAACAGCGGCTCTAGGGAGACCCTTCCAGCTGGGGATGCTGTATGACTGCAGGAAAGATGCTCTGATACCAGGTACAAAAAAATGTATTGGTTACGAATGTAAAATAGGTTCCCTGAAAAGGGGAACGAGACACTATGGGGAGCGCTTCAGCATGACTGATGTCTGAAGCGACAATTGTATTGGCCGGCGACAGCCTATGACGTCTCTACCAGTGTGAACGTGAGTCTAAAAGGGCTCCTGAGGAACACGTCATTCCCTTCTTCATCTAACGGGACAGGCAGCCCGAAAAGAGACGCAGTGTCTCGTTCCCCTTCTTAGGGAACATAGGTTACATTTATAACCCAAAACGTTCCCTCTTAATGGGAACCCGCACTACATCTATGGGGAACAAATACCTACTCCGCCATGCTGAGGGGAATACATGCCCTATTGGCCGTGACTAAGCCCTAAAAAAGCTGACTTTCCTGACCTCACTGTCAGAGTCAGATTCCCCAAAGGTACACACCAGCAAGCTGTCAGTGACACTATTCCCTAAGGCAACTGACCAACCTACATACCCTAAACGAGGAAAGTCCTTGCAGGGCCAAGTGTTTGGACTCGGCCCAAGGTCAGAGCTCAGAGACTTGGAATCATTTACATACTGAAAGATTCCTTTAAGGGAATATGGCCAGGCTTGCAAAGAGACCTGGTCTGTCACTTCAGGGGGATTTAAAACATCAACCCCTAGATTCACCAGATTCACCATCAGCCTGGTCAGCCTAAAACCTGTCTGCCTAAGCAGAATCTCTAGATTCAGAAGCCTTCAATGAGAAGGCATTGCAACAGGCAGCAACCACTTCACAACGGATTCCAGAGACAGAAGTACTAGAAAGCAGAGACTTAGCAAATCGACCCCCCATGCGAGGGGAGTAACTCAGTAACTCTGCTCTGACTTGCAGAGGAGAACTCTACATGATCAGCCTCTAGAAGAAGGGAAGAACTGACCAACATTGACATAATTATGTTGTTAAAGAAGGCCTCAGAAGACCTACCATTAACTATCCCCAGGGGGCGAAGCATTCAGCTATATCAACCCTCTCAAACGACAGGCTCTACACAGGCTCGACCCAAAAAACAGTTCATCCAGGAGGCTGAATGCCCATCACTAGACAATACTGCTATATGGGCTCTAGAGAGCAAGGCACTCTGCATACTGAGCCTCTAACAAGGTGAGTACCAAACTTAGCCTACAGGAGTATCTTAAGGAGGCTCACGGACAGCCTAACAACTCGAGACTGCAGATTGTGCGGAGCCCTAAGGAGCAAAGTACTCTACATAATGACCCTCTAATTGAGGGAACTACTAGCTAATACACTAGACTTAACCTATCAGAGAGGCTTACAGAGAGACTTGTTACTTGATTCAAAAGTACACAGAATTCTAAGGAGTACTTAGTATAACGGCAGTTAAGGAAAGGGCAGTATCACCCATGTTCAACCTAAGAGAGCTCAGCTGGAAAAGGGGGTCTCTGATGGGCGGAGGACTCAACAGGATGACTTGCACAAGAGGAGGCCTAACTACGTATTATACTTGAGACAGCCCTACCAAGAACAGAGCTCTCAGAGAATCATGCCACTGGACAAAGCTATCCTGGCGGAGGTCAGGGATCGCTGAATTCATCAGGAAGACTCTCTAAACGAGAGGAGGTAATACAATCTCATGCTAAGGCTGCTTAAGGAGGAGGCTCACAGAGAGCCATGCCACTCCGTATTGCCAACATTAAGCGATTAGAGGCCTTTAGCAAAGAGAGCTAGACCATTCGAATTCACAATCCCAGTGGTTAGCTCAAGGGAGTGGAAGCTTCAACTGAACAACTCTCAATAGATGAGCGGTAGCCTAACAACACTCTAACAGGCTTGTTTTAAAAAAAAGCTCTAGATAGTAAAGGCCTTTACTGGATAATTCTCTAGAATGAGAGGAGGCATGACTACACTACTCTTAAGGAAGTCATCCTATGAGGGGGTTACTGAAAGGGGTTCCAGTTGGAAAATCTAACAGTAGCACTTAATAGTGAAAAAGAAAAAAAAATTCAAGAATGAGGGCAGATGTTATCGGCCTCCAAGGCAAGGAGGGTAGGATTTTTACAGTAGGATTTTTTTTACAGTGTTAATGTCTAGATTGAATCACTTCCCTGAGATCATGTTTCTTCTTCCTCGCCTCACGCCTCCTCTGCGAACTGCTTCTCGGAGGAGGAGGATGTGAGCGACACTAGCCCTCTGGTCCTGTCTTTAGTTGTGAGCCCAAGTTGGGCCAGTTCCCCCGGCAGTTTGGGCGTGGACCTGGGCCAGCGGTGTATGAATATTTTAAAGGCTGCCACCCACGCCTTCGCCTCCTTACACTTATCGACCACCGCCTCAATGGATGTGTCGAATAGTTCAGAAGGCGAAACCAGTGCATCGGGGAGAACGCCCTTCTCTGTGTCCCGATGCTAGCCAGGTTCACCCACTGATGTCTCTCTGTGGCCACCATTGCTGCCATCAATCTGCTGATCACGGCAGAGGTCTGTTTACTGGCCCAGAGAGTGAGATCTGTGTTGCGGCGCAGCTTAGCCATCGCATCAGGGGAAAGACCCTGACCCTGGTCCAGGTCCCTCAGCAGATCGGCTTGGTATGCTTGCAGCACATATGCCATTTAAGCGATGTTGTCCCAAGGGGCTTAGCTGGCAGGGTCGGAGTCTTCAGTGACGATGTTTCCCCCTTTGAGAGATAGCTCACAACCGTCTCTTCAATGGGAGACACCGACACGTATCAGCCCTCACGCATCCCCTCGACATTTGTATAGCTAGAATACTGAAATTGATGGATACGAGATAAATACGGTTTCTTCCATGCTCTCTCATTCCCCATAGGGTCTTGTCAGACGCAGTGCGAGTTCCCATTTAGAAAGGGAATACAAATACTAGAGTTTACTAACAATTATCCATTCCATCACACACCCTGAAAAATTATCATTTCATGGATGACTCTAATATGTGATGCTGTATCCAGTTTATTTTTGCTATGGGTATTGTAGGGCATAAGTTTTGTAGATTATATCACTTGCAGCAGTGAATAAATGCATCATATTGTGAACAAACTGAATGATTATCAGTTAATTAGACTTCTTAATAGGTTTTTTCTGCACATCAATTACTGCAATGCTGTACAGACCAATTATGTAGACTCATATTTCAGGGGAGATTTAACATGCATTCTCCAGTGTCTATTGGTAGGGAAAGTGACCCTGATAAGCATGTACCATATAAGGACACTTCAGAAAGAAGTGTTTTTTTGTTTGTTTTATTTTTACAACAGATGCACATAGCCCTACAGTGGGATCATTTAATCAAAATTGTGTTTATAGATAAAAATAATGACTTGACTGTATTAAACACTTTATACTTTTGCAGGAATCACACTGTGGGATCAAGAAAAGCTACAGCAGAGTCTACAAGTCCGTCCCCAAATTAACACAAATTTCAAAGTCACAGCTTCAGACTCCATTAAAGACAAATCAAGCTTACTGAACATTGACGGCTCTCTGAAACTGAGTGTTTTAGGTGGACTCGTCAATGTCACTGGAGCAGCCAAATATCTCAACGACACCAAGAAGTCTTTCAAACAGCAAAGACTGACGCTTCATTATCATTCAACCAGCAGGTTTGAAGAACTGACCATGAACCACTTGGCACCTGAAAATATAGTTCATCACGAGGTGTTTGATAATGACGCAGCGACACACGTGGTGACAGCAGTGATGTATGGAGCAGACGCCTGCTTTGTATTTGATAGAGAAGTTTCATCAGATGAGGAAATAAAGACAGTAGAAGGAGAAGCAAAAGTGGCCTTTGAGAAGCTCAAACTAATTTCAGTAGATGCAAACATCAGTCTGAAGATGAATGACGCTCAGAAGAACGCAGTCCAAAAATTCACTTGCACGTTTTATGGTGACTTCCAGCTACCGTCTAACCCGACCTCTTTTGAAGATGCGTTGAAGGTTTTCCCTGATCTTCCAAACCTGCTGGGAGAAAAGAAAGAACTGGCGGTTCCTCTGAGGGTTTGGCTTTTTCCTCTAGACAAACTTCTCTCAAAAGCTACAAAACTTCAGAAGGACATCAGCATGGATCTAATCATGGCGATTGAATCAGTGGTTGAGAGTTTAAATACAACTGAGATGAGATGCAGTGATCTTCTGGAAGACTCGCCTGCCTCGACTTTTGCTGCATTCCATGATAAAATCCTGCAAATGAAGCAAAACTGCGACATGTACAAACTGAGACTCATGGAGAAACTCGGCTCTCTGCTGCCAAACATCCGTGAGGGGAAGAAGGAAACTGACCTGAATGATCTTCTACAAGAACATGATGAATCTCCATTCAGAGGACGAGACCTTGCAGAATGGCTGAAAGAGAGAGAAAGGGAGTCTGATGTTGTAAAACTAATGCTCAGACAGCTGAAGAATGCTGGTGCACAGGTAGAAGACAACATAGATCTGATTTCGATGGATCTGGAAGTTGGAAATCTGGTCTGCTACACATTCACATCACTGAACTGCTCAGACGTGCTGCTTCTTCAACAAAAGGTCCATCTGAATCCTTTAACAAAAGGAAAAAATGAGAATAGCCCTGATACAGAGCAGAAGTCTTGGCTCACTCCTGAGATCCAAAAGACACTGAGGAGCAACTTGAAGATTTTAAAGAAATTGATCGATTCAAAAGACCGTAAACCAGCCAAGTTCATTGTGTCCTCAAAGGAAATGAAGAATAATCCAGGTTCCTGCATTCTGCTGTATGAAAGTGAATGTGATGAAGCCGTTTGCTTCATTCCTCCATCCAAACCAGCCTGTCCAATCAGTGAAGAAGTCAAAGATAATAATGTGGTTCTGAAGGTTCCTCCATCATGTCCTGAAACAGTGGAGCTCAGAATACTGTATAAACGTAAGCAGGATAAAGTCTGGAGATGTAAACTTGTGCTGAAGGATCAACTCACAGTTACTCTGACTGATCTGAGGGCAGGAACTGAGTATGAGATCAAATGTGCAGCGCTGGGGAAACTCGACTACACCGTATACAGTGACGTTACTGAAGTTGTCACAGAGGTATGATGATACTTTATCAGCTGAAGAAAAAATACATGAGAAGCTGTGTGAGAATGAGTAAACGATAAATTCTTATCTTGGTTGTTAATTATTATCAAATATTTCCTCTAGGGAAAGGGCAGTTTGATTACTGGTGAGTCAAATATTTGTCCTGCATAATTGTTTTTTTTTAAACACTTTGTTGAATTGTGGTGGTCTGTGAATATATTTGTGCATTTGTGTGTGTTGCAGGCACTGACTTTAAAGGAGAGGGTCAGTCGATCCATTCTACTACCTCCGAGAGTTGTTGGTCTCCAGGATCTCATAAATCTTTTCAGAGTATGTGCCTCTTTTTCATAAGAATTACATTTTTTGGGTGAGACTAGCGTTCTAGGTGAATAAACTTATGTTACAGACACAAATCCAGTGGGTTAGTTTGCTGCTACTTTAGTTGACTGCCAGATTGGATATGGGGGGGATGGGGTGGAATGGATAAGACACATGCCTTTGGTGTGAGAGACCCGGGTTCGAATCCACTGTGAGACACCAATGTGTCCCTGAGCAAGACACTTAACCCCTAGTTGCTCCAGAGGTGTGCGACCTCTGACATATATAGCAATTGTAAGTCGCTTTGGATAAAAGCGTCAGCTAAATGAGTAAATGTAAATGATATAACTTTGCACAGACTAGGTCTATGGCACTATGTTGATACCTTGGATGTTTAAGTCTTGTGGCTTCACATTATGCCACAAATACTGTCAGTAGAGCTTAAAGAGAAAGTACACCCCAAAATTATCATTCTGTCATCATTTACTCACCCATGCCAAACCTGTATGACTTACATTCTTATGTAGAACACAAAAGATGATATTTTGAAGAGCACTGGGAACCAAACAATATCAAACCACTTTGACTTTCATTGCATGGCATTTTTTTAGTCATTTTTCTAAATGTCTTCATGTTTCACAGAAGAAGGTAATACAACTTTGAACATGGATCATTCCTTTAAATATGTTGGCTGCTCTCATCTGTTCCAGCCTTTTATCCAAACTCTAGTAGCAAAGAAGTGACTTCTAGTTCAATGTTAAGTGTTTTAAGTTCTTTATATAGACTAGATAATGTTACTGATGTAAATGTGATAAATGAAAAGCATGTGAGCTGAAAGTAGCTGAACTGTGTTTGTGTCTCTGTAGTACCAGAGACGTTCAAACTGAGACTGATGGAGGAGTTTCGGTATCTGAGTGAAGAAATATCACCTGGTCCAAGACAACTACTGAATGATGTCTTCATTGAGCGGCACATCACAGAGGAACCAGATTCTCACATCATTAATAATAAAGAAATCATAAGCAACAACATTTTCGAAAGCCAGAAAATCAGGACCGTTTTGATGAAGGGTTAAGCTGGCATTGGCAAAACTGTGGCTGTGCAGAAGTTCATCCTGGACTGGGCTGAAGAGAAATCAAACCATGACATTGATTATATATTTCTGATCCCTTTCCAGAAGCTGAACATTACCATAGAGACGGTGAAGGAGTGTAGCTTCATGGGGCTTCTGCAGCGATGCTGTGAAAACACTGAACATCTGAATCCTGAGTCTAGGATCATGCTGATCTTTGATGGACTAAATGAGTTTAAAGTTCCTCTAGATTTCCAAACCACAAAGAAGATTACAGATCCAAACAAACCAGCCTCAGTCTCTGATCTACTGACAAACCTCATGATGGGAAATCTGCTTCCAAACACTCAGATCTGGATCACCAGTAGACCGGCAGCAGCCAATCAGATTCCTGCGGGGTTTATAGATTGTGTGACAGAGATCCAGGGCTTTAATGATGAACAGAAGGAGGAGTATTTCAGAAAGAGTATCAGTGATCACAGAATGGCCAATGAAGTCATCAGCCTCATCCAGAAATCTCCACGCATCAACAGCATGTGTTATTCACCAGATTACTGCAGAATCATCGCAGCGATTCCAGAGGAAATCATCAGTACAGGCGGATCAGATTTCCCCAAGACTCTCACTCAGATGTACAGCAAACTCCTGTTAGCTCAGACTGAACTGAATCCAGAGAGAAGAGAGACCATCATCGCTCTGGGGAAAATAGCGTTTGACCTGTTGGTAAAGGCCAACTCTCTCTTCTGTGATGAAGATTATGAACTCAGTGCTGAACGTGTTAAAGCAAGCTCATCAATCATAAAAGTGATAGATGAAAAAAGAAAGTCCTTCTGTTTCGTGAATCACCGAACACAGGAGTTTCTGGCAGCTTTGTATGCGGCTGATGTCATTAATGGAGGAAACCCACTCCAGCTCAGGGATCTCTCCAGTCTGAAGCTTGAGCTCGGAGAGAAGAGCTTCACAGACTACGATTCACTCCAGAAAGTGATGAATAACGCTTTACAGAAACAGATGGATCTCTTCTTCTGCTTCTTACTGGGTTTCAGACTGGTGTCTGACCTCCTGACACAGAGAACAAGCTCTTCATCCAGTCAAGAAATAATTCAACACATCAAAACAATGATCATGAATTCCTCTTCAGAAAATGCAGTCGAATGCAGTCTCCTGTTCGACTGTTTGAAAGAGCTGGATGACCGTTATCTAATCCAGGAGATAAAGACACATCTGAAATTTGGACTCAGACTCTCTCCTGATGAGTCTTCAGCTCTGATGAGTGTGTTGTTGAACCCAGAAGAGAAGCTGGATGAGATTAAATATCATCAATCAGAGGAACTGAAGCTTCAACCAGCCGTCAAAACATCTGTTGAACATGAGTGAGTAAATACATATGAGCTGTGTAATGCATAAAAATAATAACTTTCCTTTAACTGTCTAAATGTTTGAAATTGAGTGATTATATTCTGTAGCCCAGCAGGAACATTTTTAATTCAGTGTTTAAACATTGCTCTTATTTAGTTCTATCAGCTATATGGAAAGCCTATAATACGCATTTGGTATCCGTTCAGATCTTCAGTGATTGAGCTGGTGTAACTCTTGTCAGTCGAAGGTTCTGTAAGGATGAGTTGATGGAGACAATAGAAAAGCATTGGTTGCATGTATTCCGGCCATTCACAAAACACCAGAATACATGCAACCGTTCCCTGGAACGACATCCCTCCGCAAAACGTACTCGGTTACCTAACGTATCCTCGGTTCTCTCTAGAAGAGGGAACGAGTATTGCGTAAGTGCCTTACGCTATGGGTAAAGTTAATCTTTTCTCGAGATATTGAAGCCAAAACTCAACCTTAATTTTGTATATATTGTCAACGCTGTGCAGCAGCTAGCAGACCTAGAGCAGGCTGTCTAGCGCGCTCATTGGCTGCCCTGTCGCAACTGCAGCAGCCAACCACATAGCCCCGAGTGATGTCGCGCCTTCCCGGCAGGTTACGCATAATGCAGCTCAACCAGGAGAGCTAAGTCACGTGATAGTAGCCTGCACACGAATACTTCTGGGCAGAACATACATACCACTCAGACTAACAAAAGTTTAGCCTGCAAGGCGGGAACATCCAGGTTGTAAAACCGAAAAAATGTAGACGGGGAGGCCCAGCCTGCCGCCATACAAAGAAATCCCGCTGGACCAAGCCCACGAAGAGGCCATGCCTCTGGTGGAATGAGCCGTGATGTCCAGAGGGCATTGCAGGTGTTTAGACGCATGGCTGCCGCAATAGCGTCCACTATCCATCTGGACAGACTGTGTTTCGAGGCGGCGAGACCCTTGGTGCGCCCACCAAACGAAACAAAGAGCTGCTCCAAGTGCCTGAAGGCGGCGGAGTGCGTGATGTAAATTCCCATGCGCTCTGACCGGGCAGAGGAGGTTACTGAGAGCTGAGAGCGAAATGATCTGCGCTCTGAAAGGGGTGCCGATCACTTTGGGGACATAACCATGTCTCGGTTTGAGGATGACTTTAGAGTCATTAGGTCCGAACTCGAGACACACGGCGTTAACAGATAACGCGTTTGACTGATGACAGGGCTATCAGAAAAAACGGTTTTGAGCGTGAGGTATTTCAGATCCGCAGTTTCTAAGAGTTCAAAGGGATGAGCTTTCAGGGCCTCCAAGACCAAAGAAAGATCCCAAATAGAAACCGATGGGGGCCGCGGGGGATTCATCCTCCTGGCTCTTTTAAGAAAGCGGATGATGAGCTCGTTCCTTCCTATTGCCTGGCCGCGCGTCGACTCTGCGAACGCTGCAATAGCCGCAACATATACTTTGAGCATGGAGGGGGACCTGCCCATGTCCAGTAGCTCTTGAAGGAAGCCATTTAGTAAACACAGACCATTTAGACGCGTAGAGCCGTCTCGTAGAGGGGGCTCTAGACTGCGTGATCGTGTTCACAACCCCTTCCCGCAGAGCAACGGGTATCCGTTGATTATCCATGCATGCAGAGCCCAGCGCTCTGAGGATGAGGATGCCAAATCGTACCGTCGGCTTGAGAGAGGAGATCTGCTCTCACCAGGATCAGCCATGGGGCTAAGTCTGACAGCCGCCTCAGCTCTGGGAACCACTTTTGGTTCTCCCAGCGCGGGGCACCGAGTGGCTCGCTTCCTTGATTCTCCTGATGACCTGTGGTAACAGTGAGATCGGGGGGAAAGCGTACAGCGGGCAGCTGGGCCAGGTTTGGGCCAGTGCGTCCTCGTTCTTCGAAAAGAACCTTGGGCAATGATCGTTGTCTTCTGACGCAAAGAGGTCAACTTTCGCTTTGCCGAAAAGACCCCACAGTGACTGGACTGTCTGCGGGTGCAGGGACCACTCCCCCGGGGGAACATTGTCCCTGGACAGTTTGTCTGGGCCATCGTTTAGGTGGCCCGGCACGTGCGCGGCTCTGAGCGAGCGCAGTGAGTGCTGAGCCCAAACGAGAAGGCGTTCCGCCAGAGCGCAGAGATTTCTGGATCTGACACCTCCTTGGCGACTGCTGCAGCTGACGCCATATGGCCCAGCATTCTCTGAAATCTTCTGAAATCAAAGCTGTCCTTCTGGAAAGACGCGGCCAGGTGCCGAACACAGCGCATGCGCTGTTTCGATAAGCGGGCCTTCATAGCCACCGAGTCCAGCTCTATTCCCAGAAAAGAGGTTGACTGACGGGGCAGCAATGAGCTCTTGGTCCAATTGACCGTGAGACCCAGGCTTTCCAGATGGCTGAGAAGCACTGTTCTGTGAGATATGAGTTCTCTCTCTGACTGTGCCAAAATCAGCCAATCGTCCAAATAGTTCAAGATTCGCATACCCTGACTTCTCAGGGGAGCGAGGGCCGCGTCCATGCACTTTGTGAATGTATGGGGTGCTAAAGACAGGCCGAACGGCAGGACGGTGTATCGAAATACCTGACCGTCGAAGGCGAATCTCAAGAATGGCCTGTGACGGGGTATAATCTGAATCTGAAAGTATGCGTCTTTCAGATCGAGAGAAATAAACCAGTCCCTCGGGCGAATCTGCGCGAGGATTTGTTTGGTTGTGAGCATTTTGAATGGCCGTCTCATGAGAGCTTTGTTCAAATATCTCAGATCTAAGATAGGTCTGAGAGCTCCTTCCTTCTTGGGTACGAGGAAGTAACGGCTCTAAAAGCCTAACTCGCTCAGAGAAGGATGTACCGGTTCTATCGCCCTCTTGCACAGCAGCTTTGCTATTTCTGCTCGAAGTAGGTGTGTTACTTCCAGATTCACTCTCGTCTTAGTCCGGGCTCGAAAGCGCGGGGGCCGGTGAGCGAAATGTAGTGAATAGCCCTGCTTTACAGTATTCAGCACCCATTCTGACATGCCCGGAATCGCTTCCCATGCTTTAGCATGGATAGCTAGGAGTAGAATGGCCTCTGGGTTCCGATCGCCGCACTGCGTGGGATCTAGAACCTGTATCAGAGGTATCGGAGCGGCGCCCGCGCTCTCGATGCCTGAATAGGGCAGCTCGCTGACAGCGATGGCTGACCGCTATACACTCAATGACTCGATCACTTTGGACGGAGAACATATTGTGGCGAGAAAAGCGGAACGCGTGAGCGGCGCCGGGGGTACAGTGTTTATCAGTAAGTGTGAGCGCTCGTGAGCGGGCACAGGGCTTACGTTCACAACACGGCTTGTATGCTTTGCAAATTTTGTCCCCTGAGATAACCGTGTAACAGAGCGGGCAGTGGGTAGGTGTGGGCACTGAAACGTGGGCACATTTCCTACATTTAACACTCGAGCGGCATGTGCCAGCTTTATGTGAGTGGGCTCTGTGGGATTGAGGGACACAGGGGTAATGGTGCTTGTGTGTAGGGGTAAACACTGGGACGTGGGCACGTTCTCTACACTCAGAACACCATCGGCATGAGCCGGATAACCAGACATTATACTCTTTTTGAGATTTATCTGAGTCGCCGTAAAAACAGCGTTTATGTGCAGGCAAGCGAGTTGTGCAACTGACTCGTTGGCTGCGGTATACACTACTGCAGTAGCCTTTTCTAAGGGGACTGACAGAGCGGGTCGTTTTGATGGTGGCCCGGCCACGGCGGGACTCGACCATCTTCTTCTCCTCGCGGGTGCTAGGAGGACTTCGCGGGCTCAGGTTTCAACGCGATCTTAGGCCGGGGTCCCCGGGAGGGAGGCGGCCTGTGATGGTTGGTTGAGCGCGATCTAGGGCGGCCGCCCTGTTATCGCTGCGAAGAAAAGGGAGGAGGCTGAGACGAGCGCTGCGAAGAGCTTCGTGCAGGAGGCTGGACTTGAGAGCGGCCTGCAGTTGAGCTCGAGCGTCGTGGCAGGAAAAGGTTCATAGCCTGCATGGTCTTTTGCACTTCCGAAAAACGCTCGACGATCCCGCTCACCGCTGGGGCGAAGCGACCGGTGGGGGAGAGCGGGGGTTGAGGAACACGGTTCGTTCAGACTCACCCATGTCGGCAAGCGTAAGCCAAAGGTGTCTCTCTGTTACGGTGAGCGAGGCCATGCATCTCCCGATGGCCTGCTAGCTGCTGCACTGCGTTGACAATATATACAAAATTAAGGATAATTTTTGGCTTCAATATCTCAAGAAAAGATTAACTTTACCTGTAGCGTAAGCAACTTACGCAATACGAGAGAACCTCTCGTAAGAGAACTCATTTATTTCCAGCCCTGTATAAGTATAGGGATACCTATTTGGGGGTGCGGGGAATACACACTCTGTGTGGAATTGGTGTCAAAGCTTGTGCTGATCTGAGTTCTTGTTAACAAGTAATTTGCCTTTTATACTTTTCTAGACATCTGTATTGAATGTGTTTTCTTCACACTTACAGGTTGAGATCTTGTAATATCAGTGATGGAGGTTGTGCTGTTCTGAGTTCAGCTCTGAGATCAAACCCGTCTCATCTGAGAGAGCTGGACCTGAGTGAGAATAAAATTACAGAATCAGAAATGAAGCAGCTTTCAGCTCTACTGGAACATCCTCAGTGTAAACTGGAGAAACTGGGGTGAGTGGTGTTGTTTTTGGTCATGAATTTTTCACAAGGAATATTTTTGTTGTTTATATTTTGCTGTGAAAAACAACAAAATAGTAAAAAGTGGAAGGACAGTGGTTGTGAGTGGGGGTCACTAAGCTTGTCATGGTATACGGTAATACAAGTTATACTTGGTATAATAGATGATACTAGTATGAAATGATATACTGGTTTAAATCCCTGTTCAGGGACTCATTTTTCCATTTCTGTTCGTCAAATCTCTGTAAAACGTTTTCCATTTATGTCTCAGTTGTTGAATGTTCATTCAAATATTTACACATAATAAGACATTTGCTGGAATTAAAAGCAGTTGAAAGTGAGAGGACATTTATTTTTTGGCTGAGTATATTATGAATATGGATACATATGTTTGCATTCTTGTTTTTTAATTCCACTGAAGCGGATAGCAGCTGCTGAAAACTTGTCTGAGAGTGTAAATCTACATATATATATATATTTACAGTCAAAACACCTTCCCTTCAAATCAGAAAATTCATTTGAAATAGTTTTCATATTTAGAAAAAAATATATTATGTCTCTAAAATACAACTGTTTTTAATAATTACCTGGTTTTCATTGTATTCTGACTTCACCATATTTGTATTTCTCGCACTCACAGGTTGAGATCGTGTTATATCAGTGATGGAGGTTGTGCTGATCTGAGTTCAGCTCTGAGATCAAACCCGTCTCATCTGAGAGAGCTGGACCTGAGTAAGAATAACATCACAGAATCAGGAGTGATGCAGCTTTCAGATCTACTGGAACATCCTCAGTGTAAACTGGAGAAACTGGGGTGAGTGGTGTTGTGCATATTAGTTAATACAAAATAACACAATCTATCACTGTTCAATGTATTTTTAGGGGTTCAAGAATGAAATGCTGAAACCCTGTTGTAATTGTGGGCCAAGCACCGAAGATGTGTATGTACTAATTGTATCCGCTGGCGTTCTTATTCTTCTTCCGTTTCTTCTTCTTCCGCTCTGGGAGTCTATGGCAGCCCATCTAACCGCTTGTGGCAAAGTTATGAAATTTGGCAGCAGATACAATGAAATTCAAGTTCATTTGTCGAACTGTTCTCGTATAACTCGCAAAAGAATTTGATGAAGAGCACGCCAAAATAAACGTGAAGGTATATCTCAGCAACGCTTTAGTGTATTCTGACCAAACTTGGTGTGTGTTATGACAAGCATGAACTGAGGCTACCTGGCCAGTTTTGGCACAGTGCCACCTAGTGGTCAGGAGATGTGAAAAAATGATTTATCTGATTTCATTTCCGAAATGCAATTTGTTTCTGCCATCTTGGATTTTCTGATAAATATACTTTTTCGAACTCCTAATAGGCCATTTGTATGATTCACTCAAAACTCGGCATGCACCATGTAGAGACCTTCATGGAAAAAAAAAAATTCGATCGGTGATTCACACTTGCGACGGGATGTTCAAACTTTCACTAAAATGGCTAGAACTCTTGACCACAATGAGATATATTCACCAAATGTGTTATACTTATGTAAGAGCTAATTCTGTGTTCATGCAAAAATAATTGCGGCTATTCACCACTTAGTGGCGCTGTAATACAAAAAAAAACATAAACCGCTGTAATTATGTAACCGTTAGTCCGATTGACTTGAAAATGGCATGCTGTGTCTTTGTCCAAGTTCCCATGATGATTTAATAAAGTTTGAGCACCTATTAGACCAGGGTAATGGAGGCCGGTTGGAATGAAACTTGCAAAGTTTGAAAGAAAACAGCCACCGGGTGGCGCTATCACATTTTACACCCTAGAATATATCACCAATGTATCTCACACACACACACACACACAGACACACACACACAATATTCATATCATATGTTAAATCTCCTCATTCTGAATGACTTTGTCTCAAGAATCAAATTATTCGTTAAATATTTGAGATTGTTTAAAAAAAAAATCTACTTTTTCTAACTCCTCGTAGGCCGTTTATTTGATTTGCTCGAACCTTGACATGCATCATCTAGAGACCCTCATGGCAAAAAGTTATCAAAAGAATTTTGGGTAACACTATAATAACTGCATGCTATGAATCATTAGTTATTAAGCATTAGTAAATAGTTCATTTATAATTTAAAAGCATTAATAGACATGAAGCAGTTTATAAATACAGCAATAAATGCTTTATTCTTGATTTATAAGCATATCTATAATGTGTTTAATAATTTTATTTTTATACTTTTTAATGATCAATTTATCATTTCTAAATTAACAATAACATCATTTACAGTCCAGTTATTTAGGAGTTGTTAGTGGTTCATAAGATCATTTATAGAAAGTGTAAGTAAATGATTAATACAAAATCTAAATGTACGTTTATACATCTTATTATTTAGCTGTAGTAATAGTTACTCAGTGTGTGAATAAATGCTTTATTAACATGTATGTCTTCTGTAATTCATGATTAATTCAGGTAGTTATAAAGCATTTAGTAGTGGTCAGTGAACTATTTCTGTGAGCTCATCTAAAGTGAGGACTAGTTACGCCTTATAAAGCTTTTACAAAGGGGATTTAAAGGCTCAGTTCTCTTCTAAACAGAAAAAGGAAACACACACACAACAGTGATACAGAACATAGAAATGTTTATTCAAGATGCAATCAATGAAACTGTACAACTGCACACTTGATATAACATGAAAAATAAACCTGAGGTGAAATCCATGTGGGGAACGAATTCCTCTCTCTAAATCCCCGATTGCACAATCCTAATGAGATGATGCTGAAATCGTCTTTTTTATTTAGCTTCTGATCACGGTGATCTGCAGCAGAAACAGCCGATCAGGCACACTGAAGCTGTGTTTGAGTAAGACGCACAGGGCTGCCAGTTGAGGTCATAGGAATCGATCAGCTGATATGGGCTGTGCTGGACAGGTGATAGCTGAGCTTGACCACGAGACCTCCTGAACTAACACAGAATACTTGATACACTTTTGTTAACTCAGCCAGTTTAGTCACAATTATAGCATCCAATTGCATTTGAAAGCTAAATAAAATATCATGATTATTTAATTTGATTTAAAAATGTTGTTAAAATAAAAAAATGTTTATTCATAGCACCAGCTAACGTCCAACCAGCACTAATACCGGTGTTACCAATTTGAACACAGATACTATATTATGTAAATGATTATATCTTGGCAGTCTAGCACACACACACACTTTGCTCTCTGAGTGAGTTTGACATTGTCTTATCACTTTATTCACTGAAAACAGGATAAGCTCTTGTGATATCAGTGACCGAGGTTATATTGTTCTGAGTTCAGCTCTGAGATCAAACCCGACTCATCTGAGAGAGCTGGACCTGAGTGAGAATAGCATTAATGAATTGGGAGTGAAGATGCTTTCAGCTCTACTGGCAGATCCTCAGTGTAAACTGGAGAAACTGGGGTGAGTGTCACTGGCTTTATTTCATATATTTGTTTAAATGAAGACAGAGTGAACCTGTTAGTTATGATCAACAAGCAGGTTATTTTCTTAAGTTTCTCTTTTATCAGATACACATGAAGATGGAGAAACATTTTCCCCCCTTTCTTCACACACACAGGTTGAGATCTTGTCAAATCAGTGATGTAGGTTTGGCTGTTCTGAGTTCAGCTCTGAGATCAAACCCGTCTCTGAGAGAGCTGGACCTGAGTGAGAATAACATGTCATATTCAGGAGTGAAGATGATTTCACCTCTACTGGCAGATCCTCAGTGTAAACTACAGAAACTGGTGTGAGTTGAGTAATTAAGAGCCTGTCTGGTCTAGATGGAATCAACAATTAGTTTATGTAGAGCTCGGGGTCGGCAACCTGTGGCACACATGCCAATATCAGCACACAGAGGGTTAATCACTGGCAGATGAGTAATAGCGAGAGAACTGTATTCATTTAGATTTAGAGTTAGAGTTAATCTTTTCTCATAGACACACATCCTAACTTAACTTGTGAGCTATAAATACTATTTAGCGCTCTGGGTTTGAGAAAAGCGCAATATAAATAAAATGTATCGTCATCATCATTAAAGTGTGTGAATTAACCTGTTAGTCAGCAGAAGCGATTGAGTGAAGGACAGTGTGATCTGCTGGAGCTTTCAAAGCAAAATAAATTACTGATATCAATGTTGGAGATTTTTAACTGGGTATACAAAGTCCTTCACATTCCACACACAAATCAGGAGATGCACAAACTACAGCAGTAATGCATGTGGTGGGGTTCAGTACGGCCATACTGCAAAGCTGTTTTTAAAATAAATGTAACTTTAAACATTTCATCAAAAATTGCTTCCGAAATAATAGCCAGTCTTGCATTACTAATCAAATAAGCAAGTTTGAGATTTAGTTGATTTTTCTATTGCACTTGAACCTTTAAAAATAGTTGTATACAATATATTTATATAATTATAAATGTGTAAATGTGATATAAGGCAGGAAGAATGTGTGTGTCCAGCAATTAACTAGAAACAACAAAAATGGCACTTAATGACAAAAAAGTTGCTGACCCCTAATTTCATGACGTACAGACAGATTTATTCACTTTGTTCATTATATCAAAGCAACATGTCAACAGAGACAAAAGAGGTTTAATGATGAATCTGATAAACAGTTTGTTTCAGGTGAACTTAAACCAACTTGCCTGATTCTTATTAATGTAGATTAGATCTTAATAATTACTTGAATCTTGATTCTCACAGGACATTAACACATGCTTCTCTCACACACACAGGTTGAGATCTTGTCATATTAGTGATGATGATGATTTTATCAGTGATGATGGTTGTGCTATTCTGAGTTCAGCTCTGAGATCAAACCCGTCTCATCTGAGAGAGCTGGACCTGAGTGAGAATAACTTTGGAGATTCAGGAGTGAAGCAGCTTTCAGCTCTACTGAAACATCCTCAGTGTAAACTGGAGAAACTGGGGTGAGTGGTGTTGGCTTTATTTGATTTAGTAAAGACTGGAAGTACAATAGTTTTTAGTTCTAGTTAAGTTAACACTTTACAATAAGTTTTCATTTGTTAACATTAGTCAAGGTATTAACTAACATGAACAAACAATGAGCAATACATTTGTTACTGTATTTGTTAATCTTTGTGAACGTTAGTTAATAAAAATACAGCCGTTCATTGTGTGTTCATGTTAGTTCACAGTGCATTAACTAATGTTAACAAAAATACAACTTTTGATTATAATAATGTATTAGTAAATGTTGACATTAACATTAACAAAGATTAATTAATGTTGTAGAAGTGCAGTTCAGTATTAGTTCATGTTAACTAATGTAGTTAACTAATGTTAACTAATGAAACCTTATTGTAAAGTGTTACCTTTTTCCCTAAACTTTTCTAGACATCAGTATTTAATGTGTTTTCTTCACACTCACAGGTTGAGATCTTGTTATATCAGTGATGGAGGTTGTGCTGGTCTGAGTTCAGCTCTGAGATCAAACCCGTCTCATCTGAGAGAGCTGGACCTGAGTGAGAATAACATTACAGATTCAGGAGTGAAGCAGCTTTCAGCTCTACTGGCAGATCCTCAGTGTAAACTGGAGAAACTGGGGTGAGTGTCACTGGCTTTATTTGATATTGGTTTTAGTAAAGTCTTTAAGTGTTACACCCAGGATAACCACCAGAGGGCACTCCTTCCGTCTCCTTGTGAAGTCTTGTTTAATGTCACTGTATTACTGAGCGTTATCCCATTCCCGGTTCCCTGTGTGTTGGTTTTGATCTTCTACTTGTCTTCCTGGATTTCCCTGTTTCCCTGTGTCTTGGACATTGTTTCACAGGTTGAGATCTTGTAATATCAGTGATGGAGGTTGTGCTGATCTGAGTTCAGCTCTGAGATCAAACCCGTCTCATCTGAGAGAGCTGGACCTGAGTGGGAATGCCATTACAGATTTAGGAGTGAAGCAGCTTTCAGATCTACTGGAAGATCCTCTGTGTAAACTGGAGAAACTGGAGTGAGTGTCACTGGCTTTATTTCATATATTTGTTTCAGTAAAGACTGGAAGTACTATAATCTTTAGTTATAGTAGTTTTTCCCCATACATCTTTCTATAGACATCATGTAATGTGTTTTCTTCACACTCACAGGATAAGATCTTGTTATATCAGTAACCGAGGTTGTGCTGATCTGAGTTCAGCTCTGAGATCAAACCCGTCTCATCTGAGAGAGCTGGACCTGAGTGGGAATGCCATTACAGATTTAGGAATAAAGCAGCTTTCAGATCTACTGGAAGATCCTCTGTGTAAACTGGAGAAACTGGGATGAGTGGCATTACTCTGCTGCTGTGTGGTTTTTAAAGGGATGTCAAGAACAGATTTATTTTTCATGAAAAACAAGTCTCTCAGTCTCTGTGTATGATAGTCTAATGCTTGATTTGTGTTTTACATGACAAAATTACCTTTAAATGTTTTAGATAAATGTTCACAGTATTAACAGACACAACATGTAAAATATAAATATGAAACAATTGGTATTTATCTTGCTCATTTTGCCAGCAGTGCTTGTGTGTGTTGTATCCCTCTCTCAGCCTGACTTTACTATTCTGTGCTCATCCGATTAGATGTTTAATATTTACAGCTCTCATCCACAATTCTAAACACTCCTCAATTATACAGTATATAGCATACCCATGAATATGTTAATACATAACACTAAAACTTACTAAAATATCAAAATGATTAATTTCAGGACATCAGACTAGATTTGTACATGTTCTGAAGGAAATGTGAGTAGCGCTCACTCAAAGCAAAACTGAGTTTAGTTTATCACAATTCAACTTTTCAGAATATAAATGCTCAAATTCACAATTTCGTATTTACAATATAATCCACACATGTATGTCAAACAGATATAGCACTGTAAAGTTAGTTTTAGTTTTGTACTCTTGCTTCAAAAATGTACACAAATGTACTTTGACTTTTGTGATAACTGTTGAGAATGCTTATGTGACTTTAATCTTAGACTTCAGAAATATAACTGGTCTGATCTGTTATTACACTTGGATGGTGTTTGCCAGAATATCCTGTTCATAATTCTAGAAATGATCACATAATGATGGAGGGACTTTAGTCTAACCCTAGTTTAATCGCTAGTAATTTTGAACAGTTTTACTGTGTTATCTATTCTGGCCCGAACCATTAAATTCATCACATCAATGTTTTTCTTGTGTCTCACTTTTTCAGCAGCTCAGTTCTCATATTTGTAAAGCCTTTATAGTAACAGATACATTCTGAATATATAATATATGCTCTATCATTTTAACCTGAGGCGTCATTCTTCTCTTCATTGCTGTATGTGTACTGCTGCAAATCAAATGTACAGTGAAACTTAAAATAAAAATAAAATCTTAAATGACCCGCTGCATTAGTCTGAGGTGTGTGTATGACTGGAGAAATAATCTGATATCTGATCTGTAAACCAGATACAGGACTGTCAACATTTTGGTCCATCAATATAGTCACTGAAACAGTTGCCCAAACACATGTGTGGCATTTTTGTGAACTAAAAAGCCCTTAAACTATGATCCAATGATTACCTCTAGACGATGCTTGAACGTGTGTAGTGTGTGAGTCTCAGCAGCAGATGTCAGTGTTTCTCTTCAGATGAAATCAGATTATTCCTCAGACAGAAGAGCTGCTGAATTACACACTACACACACACACACACACACACACACACACACACACACACACACACACACAGCTGCAGATATACAGACACATTTACACTGATCAGAACTAAAACTCTTCAGTCCTGAGCCTGTTTAAGCATTCACCAGAACACAATAACGCTCACTGAAGTCACAATCACATGATGGTTCAGTTTGGATGATAACGCAGATTTTATTGGACTGTCCTGCTTTACATGAGTTTAGGCAACAGATTTATCCAGAAACGTCATTAATGGACATTTCTAAAATGATTTCTTCTGGGAAAATTGTAGCTGTAAAAGTGTGTGTAATTTACTCTTAGTTTGCCATGAAAAATAACCTTTTCTGCCGTTGAATAATATGTGAATATTATTCAATCGGCGTCGAGAAGGTGAGGTTTCAAGGATGGAAGTCAAAACATACCTGCAGAGAAACAAACAGATGATTCAGGATGAAATTATGGAGAGCCTTTCACCTTTTGAGAAGAAACTCTGTAAGAATCTCACCAGAGTAGAGGTACGGGGGAAACGAGGCCGCAAAGTACCAGTACTATTTCCCACAAATATAACAGAATCTGTGGAACTTCTAATTAAAACTAGAGAAGATGTTGGGATTTCCCCTAGCAATCCCTACATATTTGCTCGTCCTTTTTATGGATCACAGGAGAGCATCCGTGGTTGTGACTGCTTAAAGCGATTTGCAGAAAGCTGTGGGGCTAAAAACCCAGAAAACATTACATCTACAAAGTTGAGAAAACATGTAGCCACAGTTTCTCAGCTACTTAACCTGCAAACGCATGAACTAGACCAACTAGCAACTTTCATGGGTCACAACATTGAAGTCCATAGGGAGTTTTACAGACTGCCTGAAGAAACCTTACAAGTTGCAAAAGTGAGCAGAATTCTGTTTGCCTTGCAAAGTGGAATAGGCAAATTTAAAGGAAAATCTCTGGAGGACATAACGCCAAACATCAACTGTAAGTAAATTACTTATGTGTATATGTCTTTTGTTTAAACAATTCATAGTGTCCACACTTTGTAAAAATCTACTTTTAGTTTTAAAGAATGTGAATGCTCATTTTGTTACAGTTGAAGGGGGCTCCAGCAACTCAGACACAGAGGATGCTGAATCTGAAAAAAGGATGACAGAGGATGATCATTCGGAAAAAAGGGCTGCCACCTCAATAACGACCGCAGCCTCAAGAGAGGCAGTTCCATTCTTTAGGATTTCACCACTGCCTTTAAATAAAAAGGGTTTGTTATTCCACTTTGCATAAAAAAATTGTATCTACATGAAACATCTTGACATGTATTTTAAGAATTGTCTGTGCTCTTCAGCTTGTAAAATCTACATTATTCAAATTTTGGTTATTCTTTAATTCAATTAATTTGATTTACTTACTTAATTTCTTAATTTATTTTAACAGGAAAGTCCAGAAAGACCTGGTCAGAGAAGGAGAGTAAAATTATTGAACATCATTTCAAGAATTTCCTAAAGGAAATGAAAGTCCCTGGAAAAGTGGATTGTGAAAGATTCTTAAATGAAAACAAGATTTTAATTGGTAATGAAAGAGAATGGAAAGCAGTAAAATACTTTGTGCACAACCGAATAATCACTATCAAGAGAAATTTGTGTCTACAGTATTGAACCTATAGCAATACTGGGACCTTGCATATGGAGTATTGATGTTTTATGTCACAATACTGGGACCTTGCATATGGAGTATTGATGTTTTATGTCACAATACTGGGACCTTGCATATGGAGTATTGATGTTTTATGTCACAATACTGGGACCTTGCATATGGAGTATTGATGTTTTATGTCACAATACTGGGACCTTGCATATGGAGTATTGATGTTTTATGTCACAATACTGGGACCTTGCATATGGAGTATTGATGTTTTATGTCACAATACTGGGAGCTTGCGTATGGAGTATCGATGTTTTATGTCACAATACTGGGAGCTTGCGTATGGAGTATCGGTGTTTTATGTCACATACTGGGAGCTTGCGTATGGAGTATCAATGTTTTATGTCACAATACTGGGAGCTTGCGTATGGAGTATCAATGTGTCATAACATTGGTAGTTCATGTAAATGGAGCGTCAGTGTGTCATAACATTGGTAGTTCATGTAAATGGAGCGTCAGTGTGTCATAACATTGGTAGTTCATGTAAATGGAGCGTCAGTGTGTCATAACATTGGTAGTTCATGTAAATGGAGCGTCAGTGTGTCATAACATTGAAATGATTGACTATGTCCAAACTATTTGAGTGATCGATCATTTTCTGTCTTTTTTTAAGTTGTTTTAAAAAATCACTATTTTACACGTGCTTTTCGTTAATATATTTCATGGTATTTGTAACTTTTAATATAATTTATTTGGTGTTACCCTTTTATTTATTTAATTATTTATTTTATATAAAGCAAAGCAACTTGTTTCAGAAGCAATATATCGTTGATGTTGTGGTATACATTTAGGCACTCATCACTGAGGGTGGAAAGTCTGCACTACCGCAGGGGGGGCTCTTTTAGTGAGCTTATGAGATTTTCTATGTGATAAACTGAATGGTTTATTATGTGAAAAACCATTTCCGTTGTCAGGAGTGCAGCAAGAGCAAGTAAGAAACCTTCAGTTTAAGAGTGTGTGGACCTTAAATAAACTTTAACTTGATTTCATTCAACATGCTGTAGGTATGCATTTTTTCACTATTTATTCTAATTGCAAGAACTGGTTTATGAGTGTTATTGTGAACAATATTACTACGTCATTACATATTCTGTAAGTCAAAACTCAAACTGAACCAACTGAACATTTGAAATGTGAAAATCAACATAAAACTTTGAGTTTTGACCTCCGGTAGAGGTGGGCATATATTAATTGTTTTAATCTAGATTAATATTGAAATTAATCTAGATTAATCTAGATTAAAATGGTTCATTTAAATTATGCCGAAGACATTCAGAATATGTGTGCTACACAAAACTGGACTATAAAAGTAAGTCTTTGAGAACGGGTTTCTCAAGCCATGTGGCGCATTATACCAGGGGGTCATCTTCTGTTTCCAAAATGCATCATAAACTGCTTGAGAAAGCTGTTCTACTCATAGACTGTAAAAGGTTACTACTGTACTGTTACCGTCCGTAGGCAACATTAGGTAGGCCTATGTTATTATCAACTACTATAGGCTATCAATTTGGGATGGGCGATATGGCCTAAAATCCATATTGTGATATACATTGCAGCCTCTTGTGATAACGATATATATTATTAAAAAAAAAAACATTTCAGAAAAGGTTACACAGACCCTGCTAAACAACTGCTAAATGTTTTTTTTGTTTTTTTTAGGGTGCATGTTGTTTTGAGAGCATATATTGTGCAAAACTGTAAGTATACAACATAATTTTGCAGATAAATAAAATTTAAGTACACTAGCTGCAGAGACTTCAGTAGGTCTAATGTTTATTATGGCCTGGAGCTTATGAAACCCCAAATTTAAAATTAGAATATTGTCTAACTGATGTCTTTTCAGTTAAAAAGAAACACAACAATGCTTCTTAAAATCAGGCGCAGACAGAGATTATGTGCTACACCACTAAGATATATTGGGAATAATATGCGCGCGCTGGTATTCAGTGATATGTTTCATTTTGAATTTGAGGTGGTAGAACGGATTAGTCGTGTGTTAATTTACCGAACTGTTACCCCAGACACTCTGTCTATATAGTTTGCTGCTGCTCGTCGGGCGGCTTAAATCCGAACCAAGTCCAAATAATGGATGTTACACGATCTTTTTCACCAGCTTTCACTTTCAGCTGTGTTTACTTAAAGCCCATGTTGCAGGTTAACCACCACTGTCGATTAATGGGTACATAAATCACTCAAGATATGTATATCATTTTTCAAATGTCTCAAAAATAGCCTCAGCCTGTTTTAGAACTATACAGAATGAGTGGAGAGTTGGTGAAGTGTCCTGGCGAGTTGCTATCATTTAACAATGCAGCAATGAGCACTGGAGCTAGTCTACGAGCAGCAGTGCACAATAACGACACTTTTTTTTATCTTTTTTTTTTATGAATAGCACAATAGAGTGAAAAAGCAACGTTTTCTTTATATCTAGTGGCAGTGATCATGACGTTAGTTCAGATAAGTACCGCTAACCTTTGTTATAGTGTCGTAGTACTGGTAAACTTTGTCTTTGTCATCTAGAAATAGAAGGCATCATGCTAGCTATATGGGCGTTTCTAAGCGTTTGTCTCTTCCTCCGGTGCAAATGTTGTTGCAAACGTAACGTTAGCTATATATATATATATATATACAGTATATACAGTATATATATATATATATATATATATATATATATATATATATATATATATATATATATATATACTTTTTTTTTTACTTTGATAAATTATTTATTTTTTTCATTCTTTTTTCATCTTCATTCTTGTTAATAATTTTTATTTTTTATTGTATATGTTTATCTTTGCATATTGGTCTCTATGTGTGTATGCAATGGCAAGTTAATTGTTAGGGACTGCATATACATAAAAGATATATAATGTAACTTATAGTTATAGTTACAAAATAAAGACACTATTCACACACACACACAGATCCAATGCAGGCAGAAGTCCACTGTTGGTCAGTGTAGAGCGATAGTCCCCTATGTTAGTAATATAGACATGTATGTGTGTATGTGTGTATGTGTGTATGCAATGGCAAGTTAATTGTAAGGGACTGCATATAGATAAAAGATATATAATATAACTTATAGTTATAGTTACAAAATAAAGACACTATTCACACACACACACAGATCCATTGCAGGCAGAAGTCCACTGTTGGTCAGTGTAGAGCGATAGTCCCCTATGTTAGTAATATAGACATGT